>NW_027397180.1:665560-713832 GCF_003265705.2 Callorhinus ursinus | reverse complement strand
AATCCTCTGTCTCCCCACAGCCACCTCCCACGGGAACTCTGACCTCCATGACACACACCGCCATGGCCACGGCCACCAGCAGCGAGCGACAGACGCCGCTCACCTCTCACTCTGCGTCCACGCCACCTGTCTCCATCACCGCCCATACGACAGGTCCCCCTACGGGGACTTCCTTCCGGACTACCACTGCCTTGCCCACCCCATCGCACCCCGACACCACCCTGTCCACGCACGTTGCCCCCTCCACCACGTCCTCCGTGACTCCAACTACCCACAGCTTCATCACCCCAACACACCCAGAGACCCCTTCCTCCCCCTCCACTTCCAGGCACATGACCCCACCACTCACTCGGACCACGCACACCCCTAGCTCACTCAGCACAACCAAAACTTCCACCTCCAAGGAACCTTACTCTTCTGTACCCATCCACCACGAAACCTCAACCACTCCCAAATCCTCTGTCTCCCAACAGCCACCTCCCACGGGAACTCAGACCTCCGTGACGCACACCGCCACGGCCACCATCAGCGAGCGTCAGACGCCGCTCACCTCTCGCTCCACGCCCACGGCACCTGTCTCCACCACCGCCCATATGACAGGTCCCCCCACGGGGACTTCCTCCCGGACAACCACTGTCCTGCCCACCCCATCGCCATTCGACACCACCCTCTCCACGCACGTTGCCTCCTCTACCACATCTTCCGCGACTCCCACTACCCACCGCGTCATCAACCCAACACACCTAGAGACCCCTTCCTCCCCCTCCACTGTCAAGCCCATGACCCCGCCACTCACTCGGACCACGCACATCCCCAATTCCCTCAGGACAACCAAAACCTCCACCTCCACAGAATCTTACCCTTCTGTACCCATCCACCACGAAACCTCAACCACTCCTAAATCCTCTGTCTCCCACCAGCCAACTCCCACGGGGACCCTGACCTCCATGACACACACCACCACAGCCACGGCCACGGCCACCAACAGCGAGCAACAGACGCCGCTCACCTCTCGCTCTGCGCCCACGCCACGTCTCTCCACCACGGCCCATACGACAGTTCCCCCTATGATGACTTCCTTCTGGACTACCACTGCCGTGCCCACCCCATCGCCACTTGACACCACCCTCTCCATGCACGTTGCCCCCTCTACCACATCCTCCGTGACTCCCACTACCCACCGCGTCATCACCCCAACACACCCAGAGACCCCTTCCTCCCCCTCCACTGCCAAGGCCACGACCCCGCCACTCACTCGGACCACGCACACCCCTAGCTCGCTCAGCACAACCAAAACCTCCACCTCCAAGGAATCTTACTCTTCTGTACCCATCCACCACGAAATCTCAACCACTCCCAAATCCTCTGTCTCCCCACAGCCACCTCCCACGGGAACTCTGACCTCCGTGACACACACCGCCACAGCCACGGCCACCAGCAGCGAGCGACAGACGCCGCTCACCTCTCACTCTGTGCCCACGCCACCTGTCTCCACCACCGCCCATATGACAGTTCCCCCCACGGGGACACCCTTCCGGACTACCACCACCTTGCCCACTCCATCGCGCCCAGACACCACCCTCTCCACGCATGTTGTCCCCTCTACCACGTCCTCCGTAACTCCCAGTACCCGTGTCATCACCCCAACACACCCGGAGACCCCTCTTTCCCCCTCCACTGCCAGGCACACGGGCCTCTTCTCTCCGCCTCCACAGGTCACAAGCTCAAGTTCTGGCATTCACACCCTGACCTCCCTTGGCTTCCCAAGTACATCAAGCACAGCCTCCATTTCTTCCTTTGTTTCTTTCCCAGGCACCTCCACCTCCACCTTGTCCTCAGCCTCTTCTCTGCCCACCCACAACTTTCCTCCCTCTAATTTGCCCACCAAGCCTCCTCTTCCTGGGACTCCTGTCTCCCTGGCCAGCACCAGCATTCTTCCTTCTTTGCCCAGGACCACACCCAGCACTCCCGTGTCCCACACTCTCTCTTCCCACTCTACCCCCTCACAGTCTACGACTCTCACCACCCGAAACCCTACATCCAGTCTCTTTTCCTCCACTGTGGGGGTGACAGCCATTCTGACTTCTCCAGTTACTAACCTCACCACTGGACAATCTATTACCACTGGAGTGTCAACCACCATGATCCTGGCCAGCTCGACCTCTGTCCATGGAAGCTCATCCCTTCATGCCACAGGGTCCTTGTCTACTGGGGCACCATCCGTCTCCTCTCTGGTGACACCTTCGTCCAGCTCTCCAGGTAAGGGATATATCTCTGTAGCCCACCTTGCCACCTTCGTGCACAGCATCCTTCAGCTGTGCCTCATCCCCCTGGAGAGCCCCGCGGCCTGCGACCACAGAGTCCCGGCCTTTCACTGTCCTCTCACTGCCCAATGACTTCTGGCTGTGCTCCTGCCTCAGTGCGTTCCCCACTCTGCCGCCCTCCCAGCCCAATGTGCACACTGCTGACAGGGGCTCACTGGTTGTCATGCAGTGTGATCCGCTTTTGTGCCCATAAAGCCTTCACTTCTCCTGAGGTCAGCGGACAGCACAGCATGCTGAGCTCAGACTTGAGGCCACCCCCATCCCTCCGATCAACCCCATGTCCTTCTGGCATCTGAGAAAGCCAACATTCCCACCAGCAGGCAGGGACTGAGTCATGCCTCCCTCTTCTGTGTGTACCCCAAGTCCTTAGGATAGTTCTCTCAGCCTTCCTTGAGCTGCCTCCAGCCCCTCTCCCCACTCCTCTCTAGACACCTCTCTAATACACTCCAGTCTGGCCAAAAGGGGTGCCTGGCCTCCCCTAGGAGGTCCCCTTTCCCTCATGTGGGCCTGCATGCCTGCCCTGTACCTGACTCACTCATGCCCTACCCCCACCTTACATCCCCTGCTATGGTTCCGGCCTCCTATGGAGGCAACTCCCTTAGAAGCCCTCCACGGCTGCCCCTTCCTGAGATCACAGGAGTTCAGGAGAGGCAGGCGTCCTGGGACTCAAGTATTCCCACCCTCCCTGAGGAAAGAGAGGAAAACGAAAGGCCAATAGGTACATGCCTCCCTCCAGGAGACCACTGGTGGCAGGCAGGACTGGCAGCCAAGGGCCCCCCTGTCCTCCAGACACACCCCTCCCCTCCCCTCCAGGTGTTTCCTGCACAGTACCCCCGGGGTACCGTGGGTTCCCCTCACATGTCCCCTGCCGTCCCCCAGGCAGGCCTGTCCACAGTAATGGATTTCCTCCTGTGAGACAGGGACTGGGTGCAGGCTGTCCATGAGGAGGGGATGAGGGGTGAGGGAGCAGAAGCAGGAGATGGGGTCGGAGGACAGCTGAGGGCAGTGGGAGCCCCCACCTCCAGCAGACACATAGGGCAGGCAGGGCAGAAAGGGCAGACTGGGCAGTATCTGCTCAGGAACATCTTAGCTTTTTCATTTAAGCTCCACATGAGCGGGTCCTGAGGCCAGTGCCACTCTGCCTGTTGCCAGGGCGCCCGAGGCAGCTTGCCAGCAGGCCAGCATCTATGGCTGGGTCCACACCCTGCCCGTCCAAGAGCACAGACCCCTGCAGGGAGCTCCTGAGGTGCCATCCGTCTCCTCCAGGGATGTGTAGACCTTCCCCCATCCCTCTGGCAGGTTCTGGTCTCAGCAGACCAGAGACGCCCATGCCCACTGCAGGAGGGGCCTGAGAGTGGCCCACCAGGGCTCAGAATACCCTTGACCTGGGGGGACTCCCAGGGTATCCAGCTCTCAGGAAGAACACCCAAAATGAGAGCCCATCAGCCTTTGTTCCCATGCAGAGCTGTGAGGTCCGAGGTCAGTGGGGCCGGGGCCCAAGTGCAGGGGTGGGAGCCCAGGGGAGACCCCATCACGGGCAGGAAGGGATACTTGTCTCATAGAAGCAACTGTGCAGCTTGCAACCTGCCCCCCTTACTCCACGGAGCTGCATTCATCCCCACTTCCCGTGTCCTGTCCCCAGGGTCAGGTACGTGTCAGCCCTCCAACCGTGCCCTGGAGCTGGCATCTGACCACACCCCTCTCGTCTCCCAGGGGTCTGCGACGTGAAGGAGCTTGAGGAGGAGGTCACATACCGAGGGTGCACTGCCAATGTGACAGTAACCCACTGTGAGGGCTTCTGTGCCTCCTCGGCCAGGTGAGTGTTGGTCCCAAGCAGCCTCTAAAGAGGGCTGGGCCCGGAGCTTGGAGCCTGCCCCATCCAAGAGCAGGTTCCTGGCCCCAGGCAGCATCCTACCCAGTCAGGTAGCCTTAGCCAGCACCCCACCTCCATCACGCCTGCCTAAGGCAAAGGCAGACCCTCGGCTGACTGCCTGAGAGCCGGGGAGGTCAGTAAGGGCCGGGAGGGGTTGGGCACACCCCTGAGGGCCCGCCTGGGACTCAGTACCCACCCTTCGCTCTGGAGTGGTCCAGGAGACACAGGAGCACTCCTGGGCGGTGGCCCTGACCTACGCTCCTGGCTCTGGCTTCTTTGCAGCCTCAACATCCACACGAATCAGGTGGACACCCACTGCAGCTGCTGCCACCCCCTCGGCTCCTACCAGAAGCAGTTTGTGCTGCCCTGCTCAGACCCCGAAGCGCAGGGCCAGCAGCTGGTGCTCACGCTACAGATGTTCAGCAGCTGTGCATGCAGCCCACAGCGCTGTGGGGACTAGGGGACACAGCCCCCCAGGTGTGAGGACAAAGCACCGTTCCCAACAGTACCCCCACCATCCTCCCAACACTGGCTTGCTGTGTGCCTGGCAGCCCCTCTCCTTCCACAAGGCACAGCCTCAAAGAGCCCTCGCACGTGGCTTACCAGGGCACCTGAAGGAAAGGGGGTTGCCAGGCAGGGAATGCAGACCCTGACCAAGCCCAGCAGGCTGGAACAAACTGGTGGCCCCCTTATCATACCATACAGGGCATACCTGTCCACGTAGCCTCCCAAACTTTGAAGGTGGCCGCCCATCCCTCCCAGAACTGGGCCCCAGAATCAGCCTGAGCAGCAGGTACCTCGGTAGGGGCAGCTGAGAAAGGCCACTCTAGAGGGAGGCCTGAGAAAAGGGGATACAGGTCCCATGAGGTGCAGGACACCTAAGCAGGGACGGGTGGGGAAGAGGTACAGGGCAGCAGCAAGGAGAGCAGCGAGGAGAGGACCCCACAGCTGGAGAAGGGAGGGAGGGGGGACGCAGGTGCCAGCCAGCATCAGCACCTGCCCACCAACCAAGCTCACCCTGGGGAGGAGCATCACATGTGCCACGCACGACAAACCCACTGGGTACAGATAACAAATAAACCAGCATTGCTCAATGCAGAGGCTGGCCCGTAAACTCTGCCTGTGTTGTCTCCCACACGCCTGGGGCATTTGTGAGCCCCCAAACCCACACCCACAGAGTGATAGGTACAGGACCCTGAGTGTGGGCCTCTGCAGTGGCACCAGCATCCAGACTGTGACTCCCTCCAGTTACCTCCCCGAGATCCACACTGCAGCAAAGGGCTGCCTGTGCCCCTGGCCACCCCACAGGGCTCCCCCATGGCATGCCTCTGAGGAGCCCAATTCCTGCTGATAAGCCAGGGGAACCTAGAGTGGACCCTGGCTCTCTCTGGGGCCACCCACCGACAGAACAGAGGCCCTGGCTCAGCTCTGCTCCTGCCCCGGCCACCTCAGGGTGCAGACGGGCTGCCTGGCAAGCAGCTCAGTGACGGCACATGAGAGCCGAGGCCAAGAATAGCACGCGGAGGCTGGGCTCCAGCTCACCTTCGGCATGGCTCTCGGCTCCCTGACCACACACAGAGCCTGTCCTCCACCCACACAGGGTCCCACACCCCCCTTCCAGAATCTGCTTTGCCGCCCACACTTAACCCTCTGGTCAAAAACAGGAACCAGTCCAAGGTGACTATGGTTATGGTGCACTTCTTCGAAGCCCAAAGATGAGTGAGACTGGCCACCCAGCCCCGAGAGCCAGCACCAACCCCCCGCCGCCGTGCCATAAACCCAAGGCCTCAGATACTCAGACGCTCAGCACTACCTATATCCCGTTACCACCACAGTGCAGGGAAAAGGAATACAGAATTCAACCCAGTCAATATACACGGTCTTTCTGGTAGTCATGAAAAACAACGTTTCCAACTTCTGAATTTCAAACCGTGCCCCCGAGACTCCTCCAGCGGACGCTGCAGCAAGCCAACGTGCACGGTGCTCCTGCACCCAGGGCCCTGCAGATAGCACCCGGGCCGCACACAGACACACTGCACCAGCCCGTGGGCCTTGTCACACATCTCCTGCACCTAGCGTCACCCACCACAGGAGCCAAATGGCCTAGTGAAGATCTCACCCACTACAGACAAGCTGCTCCTGCTTCTCTCAGAGAATCAGAGATGAACTATCAGCAACAGAGCAGAAGCGTTTTGGTACCATTTCAAAAAATCTGCCTTTTCAATCAAACTTGTCATTTCCCTTTACTTGGGAGATCACGCACAGAACTGTCCTGACCTCTGTGAACACTGACCCGGGGCCCACACTCCCTTCTTCTGACCCGACTGCAGTGCAGGCTCAGCCTCTCATTCTTAAACACACACTGGTATCCCCATCCCGACCCAAAAGGGATCCGGTTTGGAGAAGCAAGGCTGAGAGACGCCTGTAGACAGGGCTGTTTATTTGCAGCAATGAAGACAAATGACAGAGATGAAGAAAAATGCAACACACAGGAGCCTGATCCTCCATCCTCGTTGATCAAAACTGTTCTGACAGCAATTCACACAACCTCTGAGAGACGGTCTCTTTACTCGTGCGCAGCGTGAGTCGGTACATCTGCAACAGAACACGGCAGGTCAGTGGCCGCACACAGGCTCGGGCGCCCTCAGTCGATGGCCCCTCGAGCTCTCCTGCTCAGTGCTTCCCTGGAGGCACCCAGCCCCAGCATTTCACAAAGACTTATGCAAACACACTCTCAAGCAGCTAAAATACAGAAAATTTGACAGTAACCAGTGGCAGCCCGTGAGTGGAGCCACTGGAACCCTCACGTGCCGTGGGCAGAGCACAGAGCTGGGGGCCACTCAGCAGCATGAGCAGGGCGCAGAGCCCAGGAGCCTGTACTTCCATCCTGGATGCTTCCCAAGTGAAGGGAAGACAGACGGCCGCACAAAGGTGCGCGGTGGCTCCACTCAACAGCACAGCCCCAAACTGGTCGGGCCCAGGTGTGCATCCACAGGACTAGGTAAGCCAAGAGTGCACACGCACAACCACAAGGGTGAGGGCTGGAGCACAGGGTCAGGCCAGCCGGACGGCAGCCCCGTGGTAGTGGTCTCTACAGGAGGTCAAGACAGACGGAGGGAGAGTGGACCCCAGGGAACTTTCTGGAGTGACAGAAATGTTCTACGTATCAGCAGGATAGTGGAGGTTACACAGGGGGACACATCTATCAGAACTCCTCAGACGACTCCACTTAGGACCTACATCACGCCACAACCGGAACACAGCTCGGGCGTATATAGCTATTTCCTCAAGAAGTCTGACCTGGGCTTGTAGATTTGGCTCCAAACGCAGTAAGCATCCAATCTGGGTGGTTTTAGTGTGTATGATGCCAGCCCCCACGAAATTTGCAGGATTAGGATCAACGTCTTCAAGGAGCGCAGAACCAAACCCAATGATCTGTGTCACAGAGAGACAGGTGCAGAGGGCAGTGCAGAGGGCAGTGCGACCGGGGATGATGGAAGGAGAGCAACACAAGCGGCCTCCCTCCAGAGCCCCGGGCAGCGTCCCAACCCTGGGGACACCCATCAGCAGGCCTTACCTTGGCTTTGGTGATTTCTGTGTCCATTGGATGCTTTGCTTTGAAAATGTTCTGCACTTCCTGTTGGGGACTGGGAGGTAAAACCAACACTCACCACACTGAGCCAGGTCAGCGTGGGAGGACCCGGCCCTGCCCCCACTCCACGTCCCGTCACTCACCTGCTCAGCTGCTTCCAACGCTGAAAGAAATCCTGAGAAGCCATTTCTGTGGGCTGGAAAAATTTGTTGAGTGTGATAGGCAGCTTAACAGACACATTCTGAAAGGTTCCCCCATACCTACGAGCAACAGAGACACAGTGAACAGAGCGCATGAGCCGCCGAAAATTCTGAATCTCAACTACAGAACCAAATTCCTAGTTTGCAAATCAACGGGGCACAGGGAATGCCTGCCGCTGCGGAGGGTGGGAGGGGCGTGGGAACAGAATGTTCTGGAAGGGTGGCAGACGAGGACCAACGAGCCGGGCACTGCACCAGCCTGTGTGTGCGCGTCTGGGCGGCGCAGCTCCGGCACTTTCGGGCCTGTCGGAGCAACCTCGGAGCAACCTCGGACTTCTACATCCCCTCACTTCCCCCACAGCCCATTTCCTACAACTCTAAGTTGGTTTAAATTGTATGGGATTTTTCTTTTTTCTATGAAAAGAGACGAAAACAAGTGTTTGCCTACAGAATGCAACAAAAATTTGCCTATTTCCCTATTCTACAAAGTACACAGTTTCAGTTCTCTGTGTTTTTAATGTTTGAAAACACGCTTTTCCAAAACTTTAACCTACAAACACCCTACAGAAGCCAGTTGTTCACATACACTGTCTCCCACTCACTGAAAAAGGACAGTCAGGAACCCAGTAGCAACACAAAACATAGCTTTTTTTAAAAAATAATCAAGTTGGGGCGCCCGGGTGGCTCAGTGGGTTAAGCATCTGCCTTCGGCTCAGGTCGTGATCCCAGGGTCCCGGGATGGAGCCCCGCATCGGGCTCCTTGCTCGGCGGGAAGCCTGCTTCTCCCTCTCCCGCTCCCCCTGCTTGTGTTCCCTCTCTCGCTGTCTCTCTCTGCCAAATAAATAAATAAAATCTTTAAAAAATAAAAATAAAAATAAGAAATAAAATGCGGGGCACCCGGGTGGCTCAGTGGGTTAAGAGTCCAACTCTTGATTTCACTCAGGTCCTGACCTCAGGCTCCTGGGATAGAACCCCACGTCGGGCTCTGGCTCAGCGTGGAGTCGGCTTGAGATTCTCTCTCTGCCCCTCCCCCCACTCTCCCTCTCTCTCTAAAATAAATTAGTCTTAAAAAGGATAATGACCAAGCAGCATGTACGCTCAGGGGACACTGGGCAACAATTCACCCCCGGATGGGAGGGCCTAGGGTACCATCCACACAACAGCCCGCACAGGGGCACACAGGACCCAGCTGGTCCCAGCCCCACAGTGCAGGCCCCCCAGTTCCCATCCCTCAGCTAGAGAGCACAGGACCTGAGCAACACAGCGCGGGCTCGCAGGGCCTCCCGCAACCCTGCGCACACTGCCTCTCCCTCATTTCCCGAACGCCATGCACCTAACACTGCAGCGCACACGGTGGGTGCCGCCACTCACCTGGGACACCCCCTCAGCCCTCACAAAAGCCTCCGAAGGAAGGAGCGGAAGCTCATCGAGAACAAAGGCCTCCCAGGGACACGGCTATGTGCAGGCACAACCCCACAGCCCCAGGCCCCAGGCAAGAGCAGGCTGGTCATTCAGCCCACCGGCCCATGAGCTCCTCACCTGAACTGGATGTTGAGGACTGGCGCCTCCGTGAAGTCACACACACATTCTATGTTCACAATCTGTTGCACCTGTGCACCACCGTCCACGGTCGGATCCACGGGCTTGGTCTGCAAGCTCAGATGTGCACGTGTCAAGGAGGCCATGTCAACACTGGGGAACTGTGCCCAAGCCAAGCAAGCCCTGGAACGTTCTAGAATGGGGTCTGTGAGTCAGAGCTCATGCTGCTGATCTTGGAAGAAACCTCTAATACAGTTGATCCTACATACATGTTATTTTTAATGATTGATTAGAAACGCTTGCCTTTAACAATCTATGTTCAACATTTACCTTAAAATAAAAACAGGCCTGGCCTGTGGCAAGCAGGTTGCTGCTTTGCATGCCTCCTTTAGGAGAGGCAGCATCCTTGTCAGATGCACTGGGGCGTTCCCAAGCCTCACTTTGTTTGGCTGGCCCATCCTTGGGAGGAAGAGATCTGGACACCACAGCTGGCACCGGCTGGTCACATTCTAACCACGTTCCTGTCACTTATTAAGGACCAGGCTCCAGTGTGGACACAGCCGCTGGAGACAAGCACAGTGCGGCCCAAGTGTGCGGCCCAAGCCCATGCTCGCTCTGTCAGCAGCTGCTCGCTCAGGGAGACTCCCAGAGAAGACCAGAGCTCAGAGGGGCTTAAACATCACGTGACAGAACAAAACAAGAGCAAACAAAAGGGAGTCCAAGGAACCAAACGGCTCAGCAGCGGATGCCTGCGTGCCAATCTCCCGCACGCCACCAGAAGCTCCCTCTAGATGCTAGACAGCGACTCGAGGGCGCCACAGCACCTGGAGCATCTGGGTCTTATGATAAAGAACAACTTCCTCAAAACCCTCCTCCAAACCCCAAATGCCTGTCCGCTGGGGATGCAGAAGACACGAGACCAAGGATATTCGTCTGAAGGTCATCTGAACAGATCAGTGTTGGAGTGAAATTTAAGAACTGCGTGGACGTCTTATTTCCATAAAATATAAACATCCGACCTAGAAGGGAAAACACAATTTGTTTCATACACATCCTGAACCTGAACGTTAACAGTGAAAAACACAAGAGTCCCTGTCACCAGCTGAACTCCAGAGAAGGGCCAGGGCGGAAACTCTGGCCGCGGGCAGACATGGGGTCATGGCTCCCCCTACTGGGGGAGCTCCAGCTCTCCATCTAAGGCACAGCCTTTCTTGGGACAGCGCCCTGCCTGAGACCTGGGACCAAGGACCTGGCCACCACCTCCAGGGGGGCCTGGCCAGACCTTCCTCACCCACAGCGATGCCCCAGCCAGTACCACAGAGGATCATGAGCTGGACGCTGGAGGCAAGGACGCCCCAATGTCATCACTTAACATCACAAAAGAAATCTCTTTCTGAACATTTTTATTCCCTCTGAACTCCCAGTGGAAAGTGAATTTCAAATACTCTGATGAGGACAAACTGCACCACCACCCCACCCACCCCTGAATGTGGGGGGCAGTCACGGCCCAGTGGACAAGGGATGCTGCACCACCCGCTCTCAGTACAGAGTCCCCTGAAGAAGGTTTCTGTTAATTCTCACAACATCCCTAAAACATCCCTGGAGGGCCGATGCGCTATTTCTCTCTGGCTGTCCACACGTGCACTTGTTCCCACACAAAAAACTCAGTCCTCACAAGGCTCAGAGATGACACCCAAGAGGGAGGTTGGCAGTCGTCCATCCACCAGCACCCCAGCAGCACCCCAATTGCCAGTGGACGGTTTTCTTTGGGGAGAGACTTAAAAGCATTTTCTAAAAGTCATGGTAAAATACACAGAACATAAAAAGTACCATCTTCACGGTCTCTAAGCCCACAGCTCAGGGACACTAAGTACATTCACACTGTTGTGCGGCCATCCCCACCATCCGTCTCCAGAAGTTTCCACCATCCCAAAGGGAAACTGTCCCCCTGATACCGACCCCATCCCTCCCCCGGCACGCATCGTTCACTCTCTGTCCCAAGTCACCGACCCCCATACCTCCCCCCGCCCCGGAGCCCACTGTCCACTCTCTGTCCCCTGAGTCACCAACCCCCTTCCCTCCCCCCCCCCCCCCCGTCCCCCCCCTGTCCCCCTGAGACACTGACCCCCTTCCCTCCCCCGCGCCCACCGTCCACTCTCTGTTCCCTGTGAATCTGGAGACTAAGGACCTCATGTGGGGGCAATCCTGCAGTATTTGTCCCTCTGCGTCTGGCCTGTCTCACTCAGCATCACGTCCCCCAGGTCCACCCACACTGTGGCAGGTGTCAGCGTGTCCCTCCGTGTTCAGGCTGAGTGACGGTCCGGTGTGTGGACGGACCACATTTATCCGCTTGTCCGTCGATGACGCTTGGGCTGCTTCCCTGTGTCAGCGGCTGTGAATGTGGGTGTTCAGGCATCCACTCGCGTCCCTGCTTTTGGCTCTCTGGGTCAATACCTTGAAGGGGAATCGCTGGAACACACGGTCATTCCATTTTCAGTTGTTTGAGGAACCGCCACGCCGTTTTCCACGGCTGCTGCACCGGCTTCCATTCCCGCCGCGTGTGCGGGAGGGTCCACCCTGCCCGTGCTCCCACTCGCGGGGTTTCTGCTGTCAGTGGACAACAGCCGTCTTGAGGGCCGCAAGCGGGTCCTCGCCGTAGCTCTGATGTGCATGTCCCTGACGAGCAGGGACGTGGGAATCTCCCCTGCTGGCTGGCCAGTTGTAGGTCTTCCCTGGACAGACGTCGGCTCCAGTCCTCCGCCCATCTTTGAATCAGATTGTTGTTTTATTGTTGAGATTTAGGACTTCTCTGTATGTTCTGGAAACTAAGCCCTTACCAGATGCGTGACTTGCAAATATTTTCTGCCCGTAGTTTCTAAGTGATGGTTTCCGTTAACTAATTAAAGCACATACCCAAATTCTGCCGGAATTCAGACTTCAGTCCAATTTGAAGCAGCTGGTTTTCAAACAGCACACCATTATTTTTACAGACGAACCTAGGGGGAAGGGACAGCATGTGAGTCCCTCAGCCACCCAATGAAAATATAAAGATTTACTTTGAAAAAGAATCTAACAAACAAAAAGTCCAGAAAAACCTCTAAGGGACTCAAAGTAAAGTTAAGGTAGAAAAGTACTGTAGAAACATCAGTAAAAGGTGCACACTAGAGACCCAGGGTGTGACCACACAGGACAGAGCAGGACAGTGCTCGGCCCTCCACAAAAGCACTGATCCACGACTCAAACATGCACACACCAGGGCCCACACATGCTCTCAGGCCGGACCTGACGCAGGGCGCTGGCCGCAGCTCTGGGGGTGACCAGCAGCATGGCAGCCAGGCTGCTGCAGGCGATGGCCACCCCTCAATGCAGGGTTAGTGTCTGCACCCCACGGGGGCCCATGATGTTGCTCACTACATGGTATCCACAGTACACAGAATCAGAAGAAAATGAAATGTGTGTTCAGTTTTGCTTGTACTCATCTCTGAGGAGCTAAGTGTCCTGGCCTCCTCTACCACAAACCACAATTATGCAGTAAACTGGGACCAAAAGAAGGAGCGAGGGGCAGGGCAGGTGCAGCGCAGTCAGCGAGGCAACAAGAGCCAGCCCTGCTCGCTGGCCCCCTGCTCTGGGGGCTCCCCATCTGCACATGGAGGAGGAGGCACAGTCCAGAGTGGGCAGTGGGGCAGGCAGGCAGGAGGGGCACTGCCACATGGAGCTCTCCATGACATCCAGGGGGCAGCGAGAGATAGACGCTCCCTGGCAGCAGCCCCTATACCCCAAAATCTCCAAGTCCAGGTGTGCTGCTGGCCTAGAGAAGCTCAGAGCCAGCACTCCCTGCCCTCACCCTGTTTCGTACAAAGGTGCCTGTGGGCACCCCACAGAGGTTCAGGTGCTGCTGACATGTGTGCATGACCACCAGCCACCCTCACGTGGAAGAAGCAGCGGCAGACACAGCAGGAAGCACGGTTCATCCACGGATGGCTGGGCCTGGTCCACCATGGGGCCCACTCCACGGAGCTGTGCTCCTCTCGGTCCCCACGGCTGCCCTCCTGCCTCATCCAGCACCCCCATCTCAACACAACAGGCGCTCTGCCCAGTTCAAGCTGCTCGCGCTGCACACGAAGCCTCAGAAGGCAAAATGCAGCCCATTCAGTATGCACAACCTTCTTCCACAACACACCTGAGTGTGTGGTGCTTTTCCATGTCCAACTCAGCATTTCTAGAAGCCACAGACTGTAACTCGCACCATTCCAAACCCGCCTCGTCACCTTCAACAAGCAACAGGAAGCAAGAATTCACACACAGTACAAACACCAAGAGACAGGAAAACTGCAAAACCACAAGAATCCTGCTGCTGTCGTCACAACACTCAAGGACAAGGGGCCGCTTTCTGAAGATGCTCCTCTCCGTCTGGCCGGCCTGCCCCCACACCCAGGCCAAGCCCTCCCACACCTCCCGGCCGGATTTAAGACCAACAGAGACACAAGGGACAGAGAGCAGACAGAAAAAAGGGACGGAACAGCACAGCAAAGAGAGGAGGAAAGAAAGCATGCTGGGAAGGGCGGGGTGACGTCCGTGCCCTGGAGACGGGGAGGGGGCCAGGGGGGCAGGGCTCCACGCACGGGGGGGGGAGGTCTTGATGAGGTGACACAGAGAGCAGGGAAGACGGGGCTGGGGGAGGGGAGAACGGCCCGCGCCTCGGGACGGACCAGGATAAAGCAGGAGGGTGCAACTGAGGGATGGGTCTCAATAAAAAAGGCAGGCTGGGCACCTGCCAGGAACATGCAGAGAGGGGATGATGCCGAGAGAGTCCCTGTCCTGAGGACACGAGAGACCGACTACCTGGCAAAGTTGTCTTCAGAGCCGGGAGCCAGTGGTGCAACCGCGGAGGGTGAGTCTGAGAACACATCCACGAGCAGCCCGCCGGAGGAGGGTGGGGGGCCCGCGGGGGCAGGGGGTGCAGCCCCCAGACCCAAGAGGTCTGCCGATGGAGAAGGCGTGGACTGGAAAACAGGGAAGGAGAGGGTCAGCGGGGAACCTTCAGGCACGCCAAGGCCAAGCAAGTACAAGCACCTGTGCCACCCCCCCAACAGCTCCTGCCAGGCTGCGCCAGGCAAGCGTCCAGCACACGAGGGGCGGCTGCACCCCAGGGTCAAGCCTGAAGCCCACAGCTGGAGGATCAGGCACAATCTCGCATGACTAGAAAAAGAGTTAACCTTTCTTCATGAAGATTATCTTAACGGGAAAAAAAAGTTCTGAAAACACTTTTGCCACAAAGGAGGCCAAAAAACAGTGAGACCACACACGCCACGGTCAACCTTCCGAAGCGGGAGTGAGCACGAGAGGTGAAGGCAGCTAACAACTCAGGGCGCACTCTTGGTTTAACCGTGTGTAAGCCTTACTGAGTCAAAGAGAAAAAACATAAAAAACCTACAGAACAGACATCTTTTTTTTAAATGATTTTTTGATCCCAGGCAAAAGACAAAGAATAAAGCCCCGGGGGGACCACTCCCCCCACAAAGCACACACCCAGCCGACAAGCACACTCTGGCCCTGCACCCTGGGACGAGCGGGCTCTGGTTTCCCCTGGGGCGGTGTCGCAACAAGGGCAGAGATGAGCCGCTCAGCCCTGAGGCTGGTCTTGAATGGCTTTGAGTGTCCCACTGAACATTCGTGAAGGTACAAGTCAGCCTGGAATTATCTGAGACTACATCCTGATGCCATTTTACATTGCTATATTTTGCCGGGTTTTAACATACACTCATCTTTTCAGGAACACAACTACCCTGTGAGCTAAAGGAGGCCAAGTACTTTCTTCCCCCAGCACGTGGGCATCCACCCTGGCACTGGCCAGTCACACCACTGGCGAGGCCTCTGACTGCCAGAGGAATTCCATTCTATGATAAAGGAGGCATCACAAAATATGTGCTCTGCAGGCGGGTGTGGGTCTGACGGGGCCAAGAACCCTGCTCTGCTGATGGCCCCTCCTTCCTCAAGGCTGGTGGGGTATGCAGCACATGGAGACCAACCCTGCAGGGCCCCCAGAAAAGGGATGGGGACCACAGAGGAGCTGTCAAGAGAAGGAGTACCAGAAACTCCTGCAACATGAGCCAGGACGTGGATGTGACCTCTCAAGGTGGCTCCTGGCCCTCGCTGCACGGGACAGGGCTCCTGGGAGCACAACTCCTCGCAACGCTGCTTCCCAGTCACTGCAGGAGCCTCACCATCTGAGGAGCATGGAATCAGGCAGGCAAGGCACCTGCTGCAGCTGACACACCTACGGCCTAAATGGGGATTATCGCCCCACTGCCACCTATTGCAAGATCTTTACCACTGGCTCCTGAATAACGGTTCAAATGTTTGCTTGTTTGTTTGAAGATTTCTTTGTTTATCTGAAAGACTGAGAGGAATAGCGAGAGAGTCCCAGGCGGACTCCACGCCAAGGACAGAGCCTGACATGGACCCTGAGATCATGACCTGAGCCAAAACCAAGGCAGACACTTAACTGACTGAGCCACCCAGGCGCCCCCAAATGTTTCTTAAAGAAAATCTTTTGTCCAGGGGCGCCTGGGTGGCTCAGTCGGTTAAGTGTCTGACTCTTCATTTTGGCTCAGGTCATGATCTCAGGGTTGTGAGATGGAGCCCCACATCAGGCTCTGTGCTGGACGAGGAGCCTGATTAAGATTCTCTCTCTCCCTCTGCCCCACCCCCCACCAAGCATGTGAAGGCACAAGCTCTCACTCTCTCTCAAAAAAATTTTTTAAAAAGAAAACTTTTTCTCCAATCAGGTCAAATATGCACCCCCAAAATTACAACAGACAGAAGCAAGGCTGTTCTGCTGGGAGAACCCACCTGGACAACTGCTCCCTCCCCAGATCCGTGGGGCAGGTCCCCAGACCCACTGCCTCTCCGCTGACTCCCCTTCCTTTCAGGACTCAGGGAAGACCATCCCCGGGGAGTCTGCCCAACAGCCATCAAACAAGTTCTTTCTCCTCACCTTGACAGCAACGACAGCAGGAAGGAGAACAGCAAGAACAGTCCCGCACGCCTACAGAGTGCATGTTGGCTCCAAGCTCCGCTACCAGCCCGAAAGCCCCAGGAGCACCGTGATGTCTCCAAACACCCACCAAAGATGGCCCTGGCGCCACAAGAGATGCTCACCATGCACGTTCACCATGCACAGATAAGCAACCAGGAGGCACAGGGGCCGAGGCCCCAGGCCCACGGAAGGTGGACCCAAGGAGAGCAGCCTGTTACAAAGAAAACATTCTTCCAGCATTGTCTGTGACCCTGAGTAAGGCCTTCTGACCGAAAGCACACCACAGTAAAACACACTGCTGTTTTCCATGTAAAATCCAGACATCTCAATGCCATTCCGAGGCAGGGCCTCCCCTCCAAGGTGGGAAGGAAGACTAGAGGAGACTCAGCCTGGAGGGACCCCTCCCCCGCTTTTCTGCCCTGCTTCTCCTGCCCCCGTTGGAGGGGGTCTCTGATCAGACCCCCGGCCGTCTGAGCACTGAGAGCAAATCACCACTCACGTGATCATGATGCTATCTGCAGCACTGCTAGTTCTCAGCTCAGAAGGGCCATCTGCTCACAAACAACTACTCGCCAGGCACCACTTAGTCAAGCAGAAAACTCAGAGCCTGAAGTTAAAATATTTGCCGAGTTAACCTGGAAGAGAGCCTCACTCCTCCCCAGCCCTGAGAACGTGCTTTATCAACAACTCGTTAAATCTTATCACACCTGCCTTCTCAAAGTGGGGCTCACTGCTCACAACCGGCGTCAGAAAGGGGCCAACGGATTCCCAAGCACCACAGCCTAGATGTGGCTGGGCAAACCAGATGTGGCCCAAGGCCTGGTACATGTACGCTTCTCAAGAAAAGTCAAGAACCAAATAAGGAGAGACCAGTGACAACCATCAGCAAAGACATTAAAGCCCATTTCCACTGCTCACATCAGGGCACTCGGCAGGGGCTGCCCCCCGAGGCACAGACAGGCCATCCCAGTTTCTCCTGGCAGACAGTCCCCCGCTGCGTCACGTGAGTCTGAGTCCAGACGATGCCAAAGGCAGATGAGCCACTGCCCCCAGCACCATGGGAAGAACCTAGTATAGCACGAAAACCAGTTCACGCACAAGCCTGCAGGCCCACTACCTCCAGGAACCAGGCCACTTCACAAATCCAATCAACAAAACCCTGGCACTAAGATGACCTTCGGGACCTCTTCACCAACAAGTGTCCGTGCTCCTGGGGTGGGGCGAGCCAGTCACTGCCTTCAAGACTCAGGTCCACTCTGTGCCCAGAGGATAGGCGCAGAGACACGGAGCTTGAAAAGCCAGCCCTGCTAAATTACTCAGGGACAAAGGGATGATGACCACCTGGAGAAAAAGCATGTATTTATCATTCACTGCAAAACCAATTCATGAAATTTAGCTGCCAAAAACCATGGAGCAAGCATCACAAGGAAACATGCCAGAAGGTCCAGACTAAAGAAGGCACCTCCAAAAAGAAAGCATCAGGACTCAGGTGACACCCGTCACAGTGGGGACCGCTAGTCAGGGGCCTGGGGAGGCCTGAATATAGGGCTCATGGTAGGCCCGGCATCCTTGGTTCAAGGGCCGGACACACGGTCAATGGGGAGACACAAGCAGATCCCGCCAAGGAGCAACAGGGCTCAGACAAAAGCACACTCTTGACAAGCAAAGGCCCTGGTCTCTCCGCACAGGGGCACACATCTGCTCTGACACTCCTCCTCACAAAGGCCACCTGGTATTGCTAGTAGGTATTATTCACGTCACTGGACCAAGACCCCAGAGAGGAAAGAAAGCTCTCCAGGATCCCTCCCATAATGGACAAGCTGAAAGCCCACAGTTCTGGGGAGCCAGTCCCAGCACCCAGGTGGCAGCTACGCGGCAGGGCTGGTGTGCATGCTCTCACGAAACTCCTACTCCAGTCAGGAAGAGACAAGAAACAAATACAACTCTCAGAACAACATCTCCCACCTGATAAACATCAAAGGACGTGTTTTCATTTACATGTGAATGCTCTCACCATTTCATACAAAAATGGGAAATTGATTCTGAACCAAATCACTACTGAAAACCTCTAAGAACAGCATGAGGTAGGTCAGTCTGCTCTAAACCAACAAGGAATAGCTGGACAGGCCTCCTACACAAGGCAGTCCCGCAAATGAAGTGAGTGACCATGTCGTCTGACCCAGTCAGGACAGAGAGGAACTGGGAGCACACTCTGGACCCGAGACAGCGATCTGCAGGACTTTCTAGAAGACGGGGCCCAGGCGTCTGAAAACAGCTTCTGGAGGTCATAGGCAAAAGAGACGTGAAGACCTGGGCTGGGTCCCACTGCTACGTTCCTGGCACACACTGTCATACTTAACACAACTCTCCCGAACAGGCAAATGCTCTGCTGGCCCCGAATCTCAGAGAGAGGCAACCCAGGAGCTTATGCAGCACACTGCCATCAGGAAGGGACCCACCGCGGCGCTGGCTGGGGCAGGCTCAGGGCCCCCGTTGACATCGGCGCTCCTCTCTCGCTTGGCCTCCTCCAGGTCTGTCACTGTGTTTGGGCCCTTCTTCTTCTTGAGCTTGGCCAGGATGGAAGACTCACGCTCTGGAAATGGCGGCATCTCCTCCAGGACAGTTGCCTAGAGAAAGAGGCCCTGGGTCACCACAGCTCAAAGCCCTGTGGCTTCCAACCCCAAGACATGTGACAGCACAGCAGGGGGACAGAGCAGCCAGGGCCTACCAGGATGTCAGTGCTGGCCACTGTGCTGAGCCTCAGGTACTCCACGGCCCGCTGCTGCAGCTCTACGTCCGCATTCTTCAGCTGGCTGTCGCTGCGCAGCACGTCCTGAATGGTGGTCTTCACCTCCGGAAAGAGGTTCACAAACTTGATGTAGGTGGACAAGAGCAGCGCCCTGGTGGGGACGCTGCACAGGTGGAACTTGGAGTGCAACAGGTTGAACTGGATCAGGGGGCTGCAGGGCACAGACAGGGCACTGGATCAGGGGGCTGCAGGGCACAGACAGGGCCATGGATCAGGGGGCTGCAGGGCACAGACAGGGCACCGGATCAGGGGGCTGCAGGGCACAGACAGGGCACCGGATCAGGGGGCTGCAGGGTACAGATAGGGCGCAGACAAGGTGGGGGCACATCACCCCTCGTCCCCGACGCCCTGTGCGTGCCACCAGCCACCTATGCCTCTCACCGGCGGGGTGAGCGAGGGGCGGCTCTGGGAAAAAGACCCACACTAAGCCACAACCACTCCTGTAAAGCAGAAGAGTTGTGCCGTCAGGCACGCACCTCCATCTCCGGACTGAGTGCAAACCTCCCCTCCAGTCAGCTAGAACCCCTGTTCTTGTACAGCTTGAAGGAAAATAAAAATAGTGACCCAGAGTAGAAGTGCTCCTACTCTGGCCATCCCAACAAGCTGTGAGGACACCTGCCACCCTACACTCCGCCGACAGCTGAGAAGCGGGAGACCCAGAGCCAGCACCACAGCACAGCGCTCACCCGACTCCCATGGGCTCTCTCACCTGGATCTTGGGTCCCCGGCTATCAAGTTTCCAAACTCCCCCAGGATGTAGCCACCCACTTTGACCAGGTTCTCATGGCACGCTGGGGCCTGAAGAGCCTGTAAGACAGTAAGCACGATGAGCCCGATGCACAGGCGCCCCCAGCGCGGGTCAAAGAGCTGAGACGCATCTGTCGTCAGGGTAAAGTCGCTACATCGTGGTGATGTGCCAAAACCAAGCACAACTCAGGAAGCGCTCCTGTGAGCTTCCAGCAGCTTCCAAGAGACCGTCCTGGCTTTCGAATCCACCCCTTCATGCCCTTCCCGCCACTTCTGCAGGTATGTCAGTTGTAGGGGAACCCGAGAGGCAGGGATGTGGCCAATCCCAGCCCTGCAATGAGAGCTGTGCTCTACTCAGGCTCCAGGTGGGGGCAGGTGCACATCAGCATCCTCCTGGGCACACATGACCCTCGCCAACGGAGCCCAAGAACCACACTATGGAGACCCTGCGCATACTGGAGATTAGGCTCCACAGTGTGAGCTGGGACCTCCCAGACCAGCAAGTGGAAGACACAAGGGAGGCCAGCAATACCCATCAAAACCCCACGCTTTATCCAGAGGGGGGCGTCTGGACCATACCTCGAACACCGTCTTGGCAGCATAGCCCTGCACATCGTCCCGGTTGATGACAATCTGAATGACACGGTACCACACCTCTTCGCTCACATAGTCACCGGCAATCCGGATCAGGTTCAGGATGGTGTCCACGTACCACGTGTAGTCCACAGCATACTTCTCCGCCAAGATGGCAACCTTCAGCACCTGCAGGGGTGGATGCTCAGGGCAGGCGCTCCGGGCCCCACAGCACCAGCAGCAGCACCATGTGCTGCCCTGCATCAACTCCAGGGCTTCAGAAGGACCTCCGCACGTGCCAAAGCTTGGGTGTGCAAGAAGCTTCCACCAAATTCTCAATGGAGCCCAGAAAGTACCGCCCTCCAGGAATAGACTCGGAGGGACACAGTCTAGGAAAACACACCGGAGAGCCAGGTCATGGCTGCAGGCGGGCACAGCTGCCGTCCGACCTCGGCCTAGGCAGCCCTGGCATGGGTCCTCCTCCCAGCAGCCCCATCCTCAGAGCGGCAGGGCTCCCTGGGTCTCCTCCTGCTCTGGCCAGTCTTTCTCAACACTCTCCCCTCTACTCTTCATGGGAAACCCCACCCACTCATTTACCCCCATGCATTCCAGAGGGCTCTGTGAACCACACACACTGCCCAGGGGCAAGAGCACTGGGCTGTCCAAAAGCAGACCCCCGCTCCCTCCCCTAGTCACCTTCTTGGGGCACTGAGCCCCCTGAACAGCATCAGCTATCAACACTAGACCCTGTTCTTTATGCAGCTGCCCATCCTCACAGCCCACCTTCCCACTCCTTCACCCTCCTGACTGTGCCCCCAGAGCCCCTGCTGTAGCCTGGACCACCATCCATCTGCTCTGCCCACCCTCCGGCATCCACATCGACTCTCCATAGTGATCCCAGAGCGTCATTCCAAAACTCAATGTCACTGCCCTTGGCCTAAAACTCTTTGAGGCCAGAGCTTGCCCCAAAGCTGAGCACTCAGGGCCTCCCACCAGCATGACACAGGTCAGCATCTTCACTGCCCCTGCCACATATGCCCTGCTCCCACCATGCTAACCCGTCCCCCTGTACCCCATGACAACGCTTCCCAAGCTGCCCCCAGCCCCCGCCAGGGTCCGGAGCTCTGCCTCCACCAATCCTCAGCCACACTACAAGCAAGTCTGCCATCCTGCCTAGGACCTGCCTTCCCTGTGGACAGAAAGGCCCCCTGTGAGCTGGGTACCCAGCACATCCAGGTGTGGATGCCAGGCAGCTAGCACGACCCCAGGGTAAATCCTCGGACATGCCACACTGCACAGACGGACAGACAGAGCACTGACCTGTAAACTCACATCGGTCAGTCTTACTCCTCATTCAACTAAAGCTGACTGAGGAACGTCACTCGTCATTTCCAAAGGGGTAAGAGCCAACATGGAGCTGGCTAACATTCAAGACCTTAAAAGCCTGAACACGCCCCTTCCCTCTCTGCTCAGAACGCACCCGGCAGTGATGAGAACCATGCCCTGGTGACTACGGTCCCCAGAGCAACCCAGGCCCACCCGCACAGGCACCAAGCCCTAGCCCTGCCGCCTGACCACGCTCCAATCATGACCCCCACCCACCCCAGGCTCCCGTGCACATCTGTTCTTGGATCTTCCTCCCGACGCTCCCCTGCACATCTGTTCTCGGATCTTCCTCCCCACGCTCTCCTGCAAGTCTGTTCTCAGATCTCCACCCCACGCTCCCCTGCACATCTGTTCTTGGATCCTCCTCCCCACACTCCCCTGCACGTCTGTTCTTAGATCTTCCTCCCTGTCCCTCCTGGCTCCCCGGATGCACCTGAGCCCTCTTTCCTGGCTGGGCATCAGTTCAGCTCCAGAAGCCTTCCTTGGCCTTCTTCTTCAGGGGAGCCCTGCTCCTCACTAAAGCATGACCACACAGTAATTAAGCCATGCCACTTAGCACTGAAGAGCCAGCACCTGTCCCAGCCCAGCCACGCGGGCCACAGCCATTCAATAAATGATCCTCTATAAATCTGAGCGTCCAACTGTATGCAGAGCCACCTATACCCAGAAACTCCAAGCCTGTCATTTCCAAACCGAACAGCAGCCTAGGAGCAATCCTGAGAGTCACTCATGGTGAGCTCTGATGCTGGACACCTGCTCCCCAGAGCTCCCCAGGAGGCCTCAGCCGCACTTTGCTCCCCAGAACAACAAATAAGAAACACTTTTTCATAGGAGGGAGAGGCTGCAGGGTCGCTGACCTTGGCAACTGACCTCTCCACACAGACTCACACTGAGCCCTCTGTGAATCACAACACACACTCAGGGCCCCCTACGTGCTGGCCTCAGGCTACCTGGAACCTGGTGCACCCCAATTCTGCATCACGATCAGCCTTTTCCCAGGTCAGTATGTGCAGGACTCTGACAAGGTGTTTGGTATGTGCACCCACTTTGCTGATGACCTAACGTGAGGGCTGCCAGATGGGAAACGGTGGCTACGCTCAATGTTATCAGAGAGGAAGGAGCGTGTGCCCAGCACATAAGCAGTAATTCCAAGGTTCAAACTTGCAGACTTTTGCCGACAGGAATCTGAACTCGCGCTCACCTGAGTTGCAAAAGTATCTCACTGCGAGGGTCCCTATTCACACAGGCTGTTTAAAGTTATTCCCGAAAGACTGAAAGGCTCCACTGATGGGAAACTAAGGTGAAGGAATCTCTCACCCAGAACCAAGCAGATTCCCAGGAAAGCACTGGAAAGAACCACACACACAAAGGAAAGGAAGACTGTGCTGGCGGCACGGCGGCCATCAGACTTACAATCTCTTCTCGGATGGAGTAGTCGGCCGTCTCCAGGTAGCTCAGCATCTCGGCCACAATCTGCTGGGCATTGCTGCGGTCACACATGGCATAGAGGAGGTCCACGGCCCGCTGCCGCACGCTCACGTCCCGCTCAGTCTGGGGGCGCAAGGAACAGCGTGAAAAGCCATTCAAGCAGACCGTGGGCAGGGTGGCCAGGGCCCTGCGGCTCAGGCCCCCTACTCCATCCCAACGCTCACTGCGAGCTCTCCCCACTCCCCATCTTTGATCCAGGGACCCCTGACACACTCTGCTCATGCAGAGCCCCTCACTCCTACACTTGGGCCCAGCAGCTCTGGACCACCCAGAATCAAGGTGAGTTCCTGGGGGTAAGTCAGAGGCCTCTCTACTGTGTGGTCACGGACTGGCACCTTCTACCTCACCTGGGAGCTTATCACAGTGCTGCTCTCAGGCCCCACCCCTGACCTGCTCCGTCAGCTTCTGCAATGCAATAAGACCCCAGCTGCTCCTCGACATAGGACAGCCTGGGAGGCACAGCCGAACCACCATGCAACGGACAAAGGCAAGGGCAAGTCTTTCTGACTTCTGGCAATAACTGATAACAAACACCAAAACCAGGGCCAGGAGAATCCAGAACACCAAAAAACTAAACTGCCAGCCCTTGTGTAGCCTCTTATTCAAAACACACGCCAAAAATGCTAAAACACAAAAGGACAGAGTCAGACCTGTTCTTAACTGTAAGCCTGAGCAGATCAGAGGGCTCTGTAGCGTCCCCACCTGCCTTCCGTTCTCTAGAGCACTTCATCTAGCAACCAGTAACACGGGGGATACCGTGGTGTCCCACTGTGGGCAACCAGCCCGCAGAACCTGTTCTGGAGACTCACAAAGGCAGGTAATGGGAGCAGGTAACCTCAACTTGGCTCTTGCAACTCTGAAGCTTTAATTCCTTAAGAAAGGTGTATTTTCTTTTGCAAAGGGTGAGTTTTCTCAGAGATAAGGACAAAATATTTTACCTTTGTACCAAAAAGAACTGTTTGCATTGATTCAAACATCTACCGTGACTCTGCTCTGTGCAAAACAGGATGCTCAACATTGCATGCTCTAAGCTGACCTCAGAGGCAGAGAGAAAACAGTCGCCCGGGGGGTGCAAGCCCCAGAGGACAGAGCACTTGCCTTCAGAGCGTTGATGACTGTCTCAATGTGCGTCTTGACTGCCTCGTGGGAGAACTCGGAGCTGGCCAGTGTGCACATGCTCTCCAGGGCCAGATAGCGCAGGTTGGTCTCCCGGTGCTGCAGGAACTGGCCCAGCTGGTTACAGGCGCGGACGAGGAGGTTTGGCTCACTGCACCGACAGGAGAAGCAGGGTAGGTGGGGGTTCCTCAGCACGTGCCTCACAGACAGGGCCACTCACAGGTCAGCATGGCAGGTGGCGTTCACGGCCAGCACACTACTGAAGGGAGACCTTGGGGGCCCCCACAACAAAAGCCTTGAACCTAAACCCTGAGGCCAGTTTTGCATTTGCTCTGCTCGTTGCCACCTCATATGCAGAATTCCACCAACTCCAAAGAGCTGGTAACAACAGAGGCACCACCCCGAATGGAGTGTCTCCTGAGCCTCTGTGCCAAGCTCATAGAGGGAACAAGCAGGACTCTCGCCAAGGGGCCAGAGAGGCTCAGCCAGAGGCAGCAAGCCTTGGTGAATGGCTGAACGGAGGCCTTGCCCACAAGAAGACTCCTGAGAGCCATGCGCACGGACACAGAGGTACAAGGTCAGTGAGTCCCAAAGTACCACTTCCCGGAGAGTTCTGGCTACTCTGCTACTTACTCTTGACTTTGCCCTCATGATGCTGCTGCTCTTTAAATATCTTCCATAAAGACCAAAGGGCTTCCTCTAACATCAAAACTTTTTTTTTAACAGTTCCAACCCCGCTAACATAGAACTCTCAGTAGGACTTTCTGTCCCAAGAAACTACACTTGTCCAGAAACACTGAGGTGGAAGATGGCTGGGAGAGGGTCTGCCACACCTCCTGAGCCCCCACAGCACCCTGCATGGCGTGCAGCAGTCTGCAGTCATGGGGACCCAGGTGGCATCTCCCACAGCCCTGCCTGGGAGCCACACCATCATGCTAATGGGAACTCTAAAAGCAAGGCACCACCTGCAAGGCCACAGGCAGGAAGTCAAGACTACAGAAGCTGAGGAGAAAAGGCAAGGAAGCAAACCATTCTGCTGTCCACCATCTCCCTGTGCTGAACTCCCCATAAAGGCCTCAGACCAACACTGAGTGTGGCTTTGTGTCGCAGGAAAGCTAACAGGCACCCACCCTCGTCCTTCCTGTAAGGTTATGGGAGAAGCCAGGCAGGATCGGGGTGCCCAGGAGGAACAGGAGAGGCCCCTCAGGGAAAGGTAGGACCACAGTGACCAAGTTCTGAGGCCAGAGAGAGCACGAAGTGCTGGAGGGGAGCCCAGAAAAGGGACCACACAAGGAGCCCACAGCCATCTGAGGAGGGCAGAGGCAACGTGTCAGCATCAGGAAACAGGTAAGCACTCAACGACACCCAGCAGGCCTCACCTCAACAAGAATGGGCACACACACAGGTTTAAGAGGGGCACGTCTTCCCTGAGGGAAGGTCAAGGGAAGGAGAGCTGACCCACTGCCGACCCACCTATCATGGTGAATGATCAGGCTGATTGCCTCAAAGAGCACGGCGTTCTTGGCGTTGGAATGCTGCACTTTTTTTGACTTTGGTGGTTCCTGGGCTTTGTTCAGAATGGTCTCCAGGCACTCGGTCAGGCGACCTCGCACTGCAGGGTCTTCTGGGCAAGACAGACCACTGTCAGGCCAGGCTCCCCACACCCAGCTGCCCCTCCCAGCCATACCGCCTCACAATCAGGGTTCCTGGTCTAACCGTGGAGCTACTTAAAATGAGAGGATTTAATAGCTAGCGTAACTACCCATACATTTTAATGCAAATAAGATGCACAACACTTTTGCTGCATTACAGATTACACAAATCAAGAGAAAATAAAATCTCAAGAGACACAGACAAAAAACATAAAAGTTTGAAAAACGGGGCAAAAGATCTTTTTCTCCACCTTCATTCCCAACAAATACAGAAAATGTTACCAAAACCAATAAAAAGAGAGGGAAATTTTTAAAGTTCTAATCAAACCAGAAAAAAGAAATAACAGACAAAAAAGGAATAAGAAGCAGTAAAAATATCAGAATATCATAAAGAACTTATCCACCAAAACCCCCAGCACCTCTGGGGCGTTGCACACCTGGCCATTGGAGAGAGGAGCAGAACCCTGCGGACAAGTTCAAGAGGGGTACCAGCAGGGCCCCCGAGGAGCAGCCACCCAGGGCTTGAGCACAGAGGCCCAAGGTGAGGGGCCGGCCACAAGAAAACTGGAGCCTACGGCCTGAAAGGAGGGTCAGATGAGGAAACTCACACCCACAGGCGACCCCAGAGTGAAGAAGTGGGAGGGCCGCCAGGCAAGGCCGGGCAGCAGGGGTGAGGCAAAGGCCAAGGGGCAGCAGGGGTGAGGCAGTGAGGAGCGGGGCCACCAGGGAGGCTGGGCCACTCCAGCTCAAGGGAAGCGTCTGCCACAGGTGTGCAGTTCATACTTTGGTATGAAAGATATTTAGTAAGAGAAAATTACTTGAACCAAACAAAGAAATATCTTGTACAAAAACCCCAGTTAGATTAAAATGTAAAGGCTACACCAACAAGCAATCTTTGCAAAGGGCAGTTTGGAAGTTATCTATAAAAATCTTCATCTACAGGGCACCTGGGTGGCTCAGTCGTTAAGCGTCTGCCTTTGGCTCATGTCATGATCTCAGGGTCCTGGGATCAAGCCCCGTGTCGGGCTCCCTGCTCGGCGGGAAGCCTGCTGCTCCCTCTCCCAGCTGCTCGCGCTCTAACTCTCTCTCTCTCTCTCTCTCTAATAAATAAATAAAACCTTTAAAAAAAATTTCATCTACATTCTTCAACTGACAAGTTCTATCTGGAGATACTTACCATATTAGTCAAATGTAACATTTTGCAATAAAACATAAACAGAAAAATATCCCCAAGGTGTACACTGTTACATAAATTATTAACAACTCATGATACAAAGTTTATAAATGTTTCAAGTTTTCCTGAAAAAGATCGTTTCAAAAACCTGCATAGATCTGATACTATATAAAAGCAGAGATAATCCCAACTTTTAACAAAACTGTGAGTTCTGTACCAGCTGCTCTGGGAAAGCCAAGATGTGTGGCAGCATCATAAAGGATCCACAGAACAAGAACCAGCTCCAGGAAAGGACTTACAAAGATAACAAACAACTTAACCCTAAGACACTTAAGCAACCCGCTCAGAGAGGTCTCCGCTGCGCAGCTGTACCTGGGGGTGGGTAGCACTGTAGCAGCCTCAGAAGTTTTACAGACAGCCAGGGAGCCGGGACAAAATAGTAGGTATAATCCTGAAGGTCTGTGGACGCAGACGTCACAATCTGTAAGACAACACAGGTGCAGGCAGGTGTCACGAAGAGAGGTCCTCAGTGTGGTCGTCAGATCACACACTAAGAAATGGTTCTGTTCGATGAGCTAAGGATACTTAACACGCTTCTCTCTGTTCTAGAGGTAAAGGAGCGCAGTGACACCACGCTCACAGGGCATGCAGCCGCCCACTGTCACTGTCGGGAGTGGCCCCACATGCTCTTGCTCTGCAATGGCCACCCCATCCTGCAGGCACAAACCAGCCGATACCACTGACCTGAAATCGCTATGGAATTCAACAGCACCTGCACTGGGAACCCAGTCTTTCCTTAGTGGACCAGGACGCAAATAAAACACGAAAGGGTGAGAACTCTGGTCCCCTCAGAAGGGAAAAGCTGGTGTTCTAGAAGAACCCAGCCCCGTACCCCCACAGCCCTCCAGTGCCAACCCCTGCCATGAGCTCGCCGAGGCCAGAAAGCAAGCTTCCTTCATTCATGGTTCCATCTCCTTGGCCGTCAGGGTCCTTGGCAGGGCAGACCCTCCCTCCACCTTCCGAATACATGACTTCCCCTAAGACATTTCCACTAACACACAGACCAGTGCCTTCCTCACCCCCTGTCAGGGAAGTCAGAGGAGCACCACCCTACAAAGCTTACAGGTATGACACTTTAGGTCATATGTAAGCATGTTTGGGAAGGTTTCACCCTGACCCCCGCCCTCAGCTGCAAGACAACAGCCCGGACCCAGGATGTGACCCCTCCTGCAGGAAGGTGAGCTCCGCACTGGGGAAGGCATGGGCAGGATGAGCAGAGCAAACAGAGCCTACAGGCACACGGAGGAGGAAGCCAGGGAGCACTCGGGGGCAGAAGGCGCCAATGCAGGCTGTTGCATGCAGCTAAAGCCACGCTCAGAAACTTACAACTAAAAAACTGCACACATCTAAAACAAATACAAAAATAAAAGCAATGAAGAATTCACCCCAAAAATTTTTTTTTAAAGATTTTATTTATTTATTTGAGAGAGCGAGAATGAGAAAGAGAGAGAGAGAGCATGAGATGGGGGGAGGGGTCAGAGGGAGAAGCAGACTCCCCGCTGAGCAGGGAGCCTGATGTGGGACTCGATCCGGGGACTCCAGGACCATGACCTGAGCTGAAGGCAGTCGCTTAACCGACTGAGCCACCCAGGCGCCCCCACCCCAAAGATTTACAAAGGAACTAGCAAATTAACCCAAGAAAGTAAAGGAAATAAAACAAGGATAGGAACAGAAAGCAGCCAAGAAGAAAAAACACAACAGAGAGAGCCACCAAGTCAGAAGTTACCATGCTTGACAGGCTCATCAGGAAGGTGAAAAGGCACAAACACCCCACGGCAAGATCAAGAAGGGGGCAGCCCTATAGCCCGCACCCCCGCACCCCCGCACCCCCGCACCCCCGCACCCCCGCACCCCCACACCCCCGCACCCAGAGATTTGTGAACATTCAAATTAGCAAACGTCAGGAAAGTGCAACTTAACCAAAACTGATGAAAGGACAGAAAATATAAAGACCCATAACTTATTAAATAAGCTGAACCCAAAATAAGAAACTGTTCCACAAAGAAACCCTACCTTCAAATAGCTTCACCAGTTAATTCATGATAAAAATGTGGGCCAAGATACAAAAAGGAATTTCCTTCATGTGACAAAGCAAACCAACGGCAACAAAACCAGCAAACTCTACTTGTCATGGTGAGACACTGAAGACTCCCCTCTGGGACGAGGAAGAAAACCCTCTCTTAGTCCACAATGAGTGCAGGTCCGAGTGGGAGCCAGAAAGCAGGAAACAAAGACAAATATGGGCTGGGAAAGAAAACTCACTGTCCACAGACATGATGGAGTACAAAGAAGATCTAACACAACCTACACATAAATTACTAAGACCAGTTAAGTGAGGGGCGCCTGGGGGGCTCAGTCAGTGAAGCGTCTGCCTTCAGCTCAGGTCATGATCCCAGGGTCCTGGGGTCAAGTCCCGCATCGGGTCTCTGCTCTGCGGGAAGCCTGCTTCTCCCTCTGCCGCTCCCCCTGCTCTCTCCGACAAATAAATAAAATCTTTAAAAAAATATTATTAGTAAGTCAGTTTGGCAGAGTTGCCAACTCCAAGATCAATGTACAAAAATCACTTGCACAAACCAATACGTAGCGGTTATAAAATACATTTTAAGACATCACTGATGGGATGCCTGGGTGGCTCAGTCAGTTAAGTATCTACCTTTGGCTCAGGTCATGATTTCAGGGTCCTGGGATGGAGCCCCGCATTGGGCTCCCTGCTCCGCGAGGAGCATGCTTCTCTGTCTCCCTCTACCCTTCCCCCTACTCATGCTTGCTCTCTCTCTCTCAAATAAATAAATAAAATCTTTTTTAAAAAAGATATAATTGAGAACAGCATTTTAAAAATAAACTATAAAGATAAACCTAACAACAAATAAAGGAACCTCTACTCAAAAAGTTACAAAACATGAGTGAGAAAAATTAAAGTAACTCTCCAAAAAAGGGGAGAGGGATACCATGGTCATGGATTCAAAGACTCAATACTGTCAAGATTTTAATTCTCTCAAAACTAACCTACAGTCCCAACAGGATTTTGGGGGTGGGGGTACAAGATTGAGCGCATGCTCCACTGAATTTCAAGTTCCAGTAACTAAGACAGCATGCCACGGTGCAAGATGAACAGCAACAGCGAGGGAGGCGGGGCACAGACACAGCGCAACGGTTTATGGCCAAGGCGGCACTGCTGGCGGGGGGGGGGGGGGGGGGGGGGGGGGGGGGGCAGGGAGGCTTTTTAGCACTGACACTGGAACAACTGGTATACATAGAAACCAGTCCCAGGGCGGCGGCTTGTCAACCTAAATGTGAAACCACAGAGTAGGAAAAGACTCCACACACAGGGCACAAAAAGCTCTAGCCACAAAGGAAAGGTTTAGGGCACTAAAATGGGGAATTTGTGATCACAGAAGACTTCACAAAGAGAGTGAAATGGCAAATTACAGAGGACAAGATTTTTTTAAACAGAGCAGACTGAAGCATACAAAGATGCCATTTTTGAAGACCAATAATGGTTAAATGTGGACAGTTTGGTTCATCCTACCATAACCAACAAATCGCTCATATCTAAAATATATAAAAGAGGCGCCTGGGTGGCTCAGTCGTTAAGCGTCTGCCTTCGGCTCAGGTCACGATCCCAGGGTCCTGGGATGGAGCCCCACATCGGGCTCCCTGCTCCGCGGGAAGCCTGCTTCTCCCTCTCCCACTCCCCCTGCTTGTGTTCCTGCTCTCGCTAACTCTCTGTCAAATAAATAAATAAAATCTTTAAAAATAAAAAAAATAATATAATATAAAGAATTTCTTCTACAAAACAACAAAAAGGTAACCAAAGAAAAATGAGCAAAAGACTTAACAGGCACTTCACAAAAGACATTCAAAAAAGCCACAAACATGCAAAGCTGCTCAACCTGGATGATAATCAAGAAAATGCAGATTTAAATCACAATGAGACACTACCATGCCCCCAGAATGGTTAACATCTAAAAGGCCAAAATGCAGGGTGCCTGGGTGGCTCTGTCGTCAAGCAGCTGTTAAGCGTCTGCCTTCAGCTCAGGTCATGATCCCAGGGTCCTGGGATTGAGCCCCGCATCGGGCTCCCGCATCGGGCTCCCTACTTGACGGGGAGCCTGCTTCTCCCTCTCCCACTCCCCCTGCCTGTGTTCCCTCTTGCTATCTCTGTCAAGTAAATAAATAAAATCTTTAAAAACAATAAAAAATAAAAGGCCAAGATGCAGAGCAGCAGGGACTGCACATGCTGGAGGGAAGGTCAGTCGGCTCAGCTGCCTGGAAGCGGCTCTGCACTGTCCCCTCAAGGTGAACCGCTGCCACCCCACGACCCAGTGACACCGCCTCCAGGGACAGGCCCCCCAGCCACACGAACGCCCACGCACGCCCACGCACAAGCCAACAGACAGCCAAGCTGTTCACCGCCCCAGTGTCAGACAAGACTAGGGGGAAGTATGTTGTAGTGTATTCATATAAGCTCTACACAGCGTCCAACACGAAGGAATGGCACACAGAACAAACCCACCAACTCCGCAACGCTGAGCTCTACCAGTCAAACACAAAAGAATATATGCCGTCCGCAGGGTGTGCCTGCGCACGACACAGGACGCAATCAGAGCTAGCCGTTCCCGTGAAGGACACAGGCTCAGGTAGCACAGGCAAGTGAAGAGTGAGGCCACCCAAATGAGGACAGGGCTCCCTGCAGTGGGGGGCACCGCCGGCACCCCCATTCCCCACCTGGTGCAGTGGCTGAGCGGCACTTAGGCGACACGACCTGGGCTGGGCTGCTTTACTCTGGGCACTTTCCCACACAAACAGGACGTTTCTCAACGGGCAAAACGGTTGAAGGAAAACCCAACGAATTCCTAACCAAGACAAGTTCTCACTCCTGAATTTACAAACTGAGCCAAATACCTTGCATTCTAAACAGTTAGCTAATATATTAATTAAATGAAATAACTAAGACGAAAACGCACCCTGAGACCCATTCCCCACCAAAAGACTTACCCTGCTTAACCTGGAGACAGCCAGAGAGACGGAGGTCTTGAACTCCTCAGGGTTCTTCTGTGCCAAGGTGGTGATGAGGCTGGTGGCGGCGGTCACCACGCCCTGAAGCAAACACACAATGCACACTGTGACTACGGGACAAAGCTGGTGCTGACTTCTCACTGCGAAATCATTTTCCAGATAAAATTCTAAACTGAAAGCAACAACCTGGAGCCCCTGGGCCAGATTCAGAACTGCTGTGACGGGCCCATAGCGTCTTTAAGAGTTGAGACAGCACACATCTGTCGATTTCTCTTTGGAGCTTCTCTCTGAGAACCTTCTCTCTGAGAACCAAAGCTGGCACCCCAGACTCTGCCTCTGTGGAGGCCTGCGGGTGGGTAGGCAGCAGCTCTGGCCGAGTCCCTACCTGCCCTACTGCCTTCCTCTGGGTCTGGCCCCCTGTCTGACCCCAGGGTCAGCTGCAGTCCCCGTGGCCCCTAATTTAAATCACTCCATGTAGGGGTACCCAGCTGGCTCAGCCAGTAAAGCACCTCTTGATCTCAGAGTTGTGAGTCTGCGTCCCATGTTGGGTATAGACATTACTTAAAAATAAAATCTTTAAAAAAAAAAAAAATTCTGTGTGGAGCGGGGAGGGAGACATCACCTTTGGACTCATTTGAATCTTTACAATCCAAAAGTGGGACCGTGGAAAAGAGCAACTGAAAGAGTTCATTCTTCCCCTTCTTGAAAAAAGGTCCAAGCTGTATCTCTGCCACGCTGGTCCCTACAGTACCCCAGGCCCTGGTGACACCCCTTCCCTGCAGAGTACCCCCCACGCAGCGCCTGGCCTCGGTGCCCAGGCACACCCCATGCAGCACAGGGACATCGTTGCTGCTGTCCCAGGACAACTAGGAGTCACTCCCACCAATTCCTGCCTCTTGAAGGAAGACAGTGCTTAAGTAAAGAAGTTCTCTCATAAATATGAAATAGATAAAACAAAGGAACGATGTTTATTGACAATGAAGATGCAAACAAAACTCAGGAAGCAACTTGGATCATTGTTTAACCCCTCTGGTCCTCCTCCACCTCGCTCCCGAGCGGATGGGAGAGGGGTGACAGTTTCTGCAGCTGCAAAGGTGCGATGAGAGCGAGCTCCCAGCCACAACTAAGCAGCTCCTTCAGATTTCTAATGACAACCTGAAAGCTGCCTTCAAGAAATGGATCTAACTGGCCTTGATGTCCACCTCTCGGTGAACAAAACAAGTACCAACTGTTTCCCTCCCAAGAGAGCTCTAACACACTCAGTATTTATAAACACGCAAATTCCACCTGGGTAGAGTCATTCAGCAAGGCTCCTAAGCGTTTGGGGCTCGTCCTGGCCCACCCTAAGTGTTTGGGGCTCGTCCTGGCCCACCGGGAGGATAGAACAAGCCTCCATATTCTGACGAGCCGGCTGGGACTCTCGCTGGCTCCTGAGCACAGCTTCTCCCATCCTCTGCATCCCTGCAGGAGCCTTTGTAGGAAGGGGCAGTGTGAGAAAACCACGGGGGAGCCCAAATGGCCCCGGTGCTGTCCCTCTGGCCACAGCTTACTTCCCTGCCCCACGCAGACCCCCAGACTCCTCCCCTGCTCTCAGAACACAGTGCAAACAAGGGCTTGCTTGCTCTTCATGGCCAGCTGACACTCCTCCTGGGCATTCCTAAACCTGAGACAAAGAAAGCCAAATCTCAGGCCGTCTTCAGTGACAAAGCCAGGAAGTGTAAGACACAGAAGCCATAACCACATAAAGGACAGCCGTCAAGAGAACAGAGAACACGCACCAAGAAGAGGAGAGATGGAAAAAGACAGGGTGACGGGCCTGGCCTTCCTGCAGTCCGCCTGGGCCAGCCCCTCCCCCTCCTCCCCTCCGAGCTGCTGCGGCGGCCTCTGCAGCCAAGCAGGTGCCAGGTAGTGCGGCTGGCGAGGCAGTCATGCACATTCAACTGTAAAAGTGAACCGCACACCTACAGAATCCCTCGGTGTCAGAGGAGAGGCGCCCTCGCACCACCACTCTGAGAAGTGCTGACTGTGAACATCTGTCAGCCATGCAGCTCAGGCCCCCTTGGCTGCCTCAGCTCTGAGCCTTCAGCACCTCCTGGCTCAAGTCTGGGTCTCCGAGAAGCCACTGAGTCCCTCTGAGCCCTGGTTTCCATAGGCGCAAAACTGGAAAGAGGCCCCCTGCCTCTCAGGGTCTGCCTGGTGGGCAACTCGTGGCCTCAAGCCTCACAGCCTCCCGCATGGCTTCCCAATTGTCCAGCAGAGTCTGGGTTGCACTGAGCAGGACCCGAGTGACTCGGCGTGCACTCCCAACACTGCCACCCAGGTGCGTCCTCCTCTCCCTACAACATGGCTGCACAGACCGGGCTCCATTCTGAGGAAGGGCTGCCCTACTTGGACACAAACATCCCAGGAAGCGTGGGCCATGACAATGTGGGAAGAGCCCAGGGGCTGCCACGGCACAGCAAGCGTGCCGACACAGCCACCAGCTCTCTCCTCTGAATCTGCGTGCCACGATCATTTATTTTTAATTAATTGTTTTTTTGGAGAAGGAGAAGGAATGCGGGACAGAGGGAGAGAATCTCAAGCAGGCTCCCCACTGAGCATGAAGCCCGCTGCAGGGCTCAACCCCACAACCCTGAGATCATAACCGGAGCCAAAATCAAGTGTTGGACGCTCAACCGGCTGAAGGCACCCCTATTTTCAATTTAATTTTTAAGGTACATTCCTTTCTGGGAAAAAACACAGTAACCAGCTAACATACTCATACCGATCTGTTGAGCAGGTAAAATCTGTGTTGAATTTCAATTCTCTCATTTATACAATAGAATTCACGCAACCCAAAGCCACCGTGCCCAACATCTGCTCCTACTTGACCCCACCTCCTGGTGTCACGTCCCTGCATGCCCCTTCCGGTGTGGACAGCACCTGTGTCCCAGGTCTAACCACTACCACCAAGTCGCCCTACACCTCGCTGTCCTTTTCTAGGACACAGGGAGGACAGTCAGGCCTGGCCTGTGCAGTGGCCATGCCAGAGCCTAGGTCAGGGTCACAGGATGCCCTCCTCAACACCCCAGACAGACAAGCACACCACGTGGAGTGCCCTCCCTGGACAGGGTATTTCCAGAAGACACTGGTCTCTGTCTTGTTTATCTGCACAGCCCTAGCATGCAGAAGGCCCTTCCGATGACAAGTTCTGCAGTGGGCCAGAGGCCACGTCTGTTGTCCCGTCCCCAGGAAGGGGGGAGCTCTTCCCCCAGCCACAGAGGCCCCCAAGTGCTCACACGCTCAATGGGCTGAGCTGTGGAAGTCTCCCCACAGCCTAAGAAGCCACACTGAGCTGCTTTCACAATGGCGATTCCAGAAAACGGTTACTTGGTGTGGCGAGGGGGGACGCTAATCTAAAGGCATTTACCAAATGCTGGTCGTTGAGAAGGTGCACCACTCGGGACGTCCAGTCACCCATGGGGACAAGATCAGGAGACGTTCTGTACAAACGCAGCAAACACAGGGCGGCGCTCTGCTTCACACTGTCCATGGTGTCTCTGAAAGACAGACATTGGTGGTCACGCAAGAACACAGCCGGCACCCCACGTGGCCCCAACAGGCTGAGCATGGCCCCGGGCCTCACAGAGACTACCCCAGAGTAACCTGGAGACCAGGTGGCATGCCCACCTCCTGTGAGAGGTCTTGGTGTGGACCATGTCTGGACACTGATGGCTGGCTGCTCTAAAGACCTGCTTCGGACTCCACCTCAAAGACAATCGACAGCACAGAGTCCTGCTGGGAAGCCTCTCACCTCCAGAAGTGTCAGTTCTGCTAAACATGACCTTGGCTATGCAAGATGGAGCATAGTCAACCAATGTTCCTCTCTGTTTGGATTACAATTCACTTAATAACCATAGTCAAAACAGACGGTGTCAGAGCCTTGCACTACCACAGAGCTCCCCTGGTGATTCCCTCCCGCCCCTGAAGCATGGCTGATTAGGAAAAGCAGGGCTCCTGCACTGTGGAGCCCAGCGCCCCAGGAACGCAGTGAACAATGAGAAGCTAGGTCAGAAAAATTGCAGACACCCGAGGAGAGGGGCATTCGGAGGGTTTCCTATTCAGGCTTGAGGGCAGACAATGTTCCCAATGCTCTGTTTATCCCTCCTCCCCCAACCCCAGCTGAACTCTGCGGAGCAACCGGGAAAGCAACAGGCCCACCAAGGAGTAGGCCGGTGCAGGCTATCTGAAAAAGAACAAGTCGGCGTTCTTAAAGCTCTAGTCAGAGCAGCAGGGGCTCTTGTTCCACGCAGAGGGAAGAGAAGAGTCTGGGGACTAGCTTTCCCATCTACCTCCCTGGTAGCTTTCGTATTCCTAAATGAGTCCACCCAACACGAGAAATCCCCAAGCCGCTCCAAAGAGAAATTACCTTAGTAAAAAATTCTGTTGGATGCTAATACCCCTGGGTAGCAACAGATAATGTGCCCCTCTCTCTGGCAGCACGCCCTGCAGGCCTCCTGGCACAACCACGAGGGCTTCAACTAGCCAGTGTGTTTCCATGCTTGCAACGGCACATCCCAACTAGGCCCGGGGGAGCCTTCCCACCCCGCTTGTTCCCACAGGCCTCCAACGCCCACATGGGAAGAACATTCAAGGAGAGAGGAGACCAACATCCAGCATCCCTGAGGAGGCCCGCGAGAACGCTGCCCACTTTGTTCCCGCTCTGTCTCAGGCCCAGGGCCCAGAGCCCAGGACCTGGGCAGCTTCTCTTTCTGAGTGCCAACTGAGCCCTACCACTCCATCCCCAATGTGCCAATTTTGGCGCAGTGACTTTATACTCTGTGACCCTGACTCTGACAGACACTCCAGCTGGGCGTGGCCCATGGGGGCCCCAGGCCTCGTAACTCGCAGACACGGCTCTGTCTCCTTGCAGCAGAGGCGCTTCTCCTCACCCGTCCGCTTCAGTGCTCGTCTAGGCTGGGCCACACTGTGCACCCTCTGTGTCCTTTCAATCTGCAAATGCTGCCCATCCTTTAATTCAGGAGAAGGTTCTTGAATTATCATCTGAATACTTGCCAGAGACTACCTCTGTTCTGCACCTCATCCATCCAACAGGTATTTATCATGCACGTACCACAGACCAAGTATGGTTCAAAATGCTGGAAATAAAGCAACAACCACAGTAGACAAAAACCTCAGCCCCCAGGGAGCTTGCCTTCTGAGGGCAGAGGCAGGCAGTACACAGACGTGTGTACTGGTGTGCACCAGCAACGGGGAAGGGGCCATGCAGCGGCCAGAGGGAGCAAAGAGGACCAGGGAAGGCCTTGCCAGACCTGAAGCAGCACCAACAGAGGAGGAAGAGAGTGCCATCAGGCCCTGAGCCCACAGCCTCCCCAGCCATCTTCCGGACGGACCCGAAGCCTCCTCCATCTTGGTGACTTTGTTCTCAGGGTGCCCGCCGTGCCCTGCAGGCCCCATCGGCAGACATGGAATGGCATCATCTCGGCCCCCCACTTGGTCCCTCAGCTCTGCAGCCCCTTCCAGTGCACAACCTGCTCCTGGCGCGCCGTCTGTCAGCCTTCCCCACTCACAGTCCTCTAGGGCCTCGCCTCCAGCCTGGCCTGTTTGCCTCTGACAGCACACGCCTCAGACACTCCTCCAGAGCTTGTGAGGCCACAGCCCTTCTCATCACTCGTCTAGACCAGGGCCTGCCCCCAAGGCACAGCCGATCCTTGGGGCGGGGCGTCCCATGCACTGCAGGATGTGGAGCAGCATCCCTGGCATCCACACCCAGAACACTGTGGCCTCGGTCTGCTCACTGCCAGTCATCCTGGAGGAGCTGGTCCCCCAAGTCCTGACAAAGTGCCCGGGACTGGAGCCCTTGTTGAGCCAGACATGTCACCAAGGTGTGGGCCCTGGGTTAGTTTCTCAACTTAGCAGAGTCCCAGAACACAAAGCAGGGCCCTGCCTCTGCCACACCCCATGGCACTGGACAGCCCAGGGTGGTTTCAAACTCCTCCACAGCTGCCTGCTCAGCCCTGTGTAGCCTCTCTCCAAATTCAAGGGGATGGAGGTGGGTTTCTAAGAATCCTCAAGATTTGGGTGTTCGACCTTTTCCTCAGTAATGCTCCTGAGAAAGGGCAAGAAGGGGCCCTATGCCACACCACAGGACGACTGTGTCCCTTCTTCCACGGCCCTTCTTGGTTGGTTGTGGTTGGCAGCGTTCTTCTTTCATCTACTTAAACCCCGGTGTTACTGGGGGAGCAACGGTATGAGTGGACGTCCCCAGGCACCTAGACATGCGGGTCTCCCACCACCTAAGACAGGCAGATGAACTCATCCGGTAAATTCTTTACGCAATTACATATTCGACTTACTTCACACGAGAGACATACCCAGCTACGAGGATTTTTGGAATCTCCCCGGCGAAGGCCTCGGCCATCTCGCGGCTGCCCACGTTGGCAATGCAATGCAGGGCCAGACCCATGAAGGTGGGGTTCCGACTGGCCAGGTCATTCTTGATGGCGTTGTTGATGAGCCGGATCAGCTCGCTGTTGGAGTTCACCAGCACAGAGATGAAGAGGTAGCCCTGGGTTCCAGAGAGAGAACAGGACAGAGAGCTCATGACCACTGGAACCAACATGGGACAGCAATGCACACACGTCCAGCCTTAGGGAGCCTCCTGAGGCCTCCGGTCTGCCTGTGTCCTGCAGGAGGAGTCAGGCCACTCTGATGAAAACACCAGTTCCGTGAAAGAAGCAAAGTGTCTGCTTCCGGCTCTGCCGTGAAACAGCCCTGTGGGACTCACCTGAGAGGCACTTAGCCAGACGGCCCCTGGTCCCCACTCCTGCCGCCCGTCCCACCCACCTATCCGTGGTACCATGTGTGAGCATGCTGGACTCACTGCTGTCCTGAACAGGGTCAACCCTGACTGGAAGGTCCTCAGAAAGTGCAGTGAGTTCCAGAAACCCTGCGGACTGCAGCTTTACCCCTCTCTCCATCTGCCTCTGTGCCCTCAGCTTCCCCTCACCACTGGCTAAACTGCAGCCCTGTGTCACCCCCTGTCTGCACCCTCCCCAGGCAGGGGGACACAGTGGCCTTCCTGAGACTCATCTGATCCCTGACCACGCAGGTGAACTCCTACGCAGCTTCCTGTTGGTCTTGGGAGAAAGGCCCTACCGCACACCCACATCCTCGCCTCCATTCCAGACACTGCTGCCCCTTCAGCTCTGCACTCCCTGCACATGCCCCTGGCAGGGTGCTACCTGCTCTCTGTCTGCCCTCATTCCCCCAGTTAACTCCTCCTCGTTCTGTGCCCACTCAGGATGCCCTCCCCAGGGGACCTTCTCTACTGGCCACAGCCTTCACTGGGTCCCAGAGGGCGCCACACACCTCCTTCCCTGGGCACCGGCCACAGCTATAATTCTCTGTGGGGCGGATGATTCCATCTCCTCACTAGAAAAGAGCAGGGCCCACGTCTGCTTCTGGTCACTATGTCCCCAGGGGCCTCCCAGCGCACTGCTTGGTCCATGGCAGACACCCAAATTCTTATTGGGTAAATACCAATACTTTACAAAATTCCTGGGGGATCTAGAGTTCTTGGTTGTTTTTTTTTTTTACTTGCTGAAAGTTAAATTTTTGGACAGAGAAAACTGTTACTTTGCAACACTGCAGAAAACATAAAAGTATCATTACTCCCAGGAGACTATAGGGCTCAAGTTACAAAGCCTGAGAGGGCTTCAGGTGCCCAGGTACTAGCACCATCCAGGAAGGCTCCAGAAGCTGACAGCAAGGCACGGGCACACCCATCTGCAGCTGCAGCTCGTAAACCATGCGGCTGCAGTGTCCTTGTCAGAAACAGAAAGTTGTACCAGAGGCCACCAAGGGGAGGGATCTGTGCCGGTGCATCAGCCTTCCTGCAGGGAAGGAAACAGGCATGTCCAAGACACCCATCACATCCAACCCAGACTTCGTGCAGCGTCTGGCTAGACCCACAGCAAATTCCCAGCTGCGGGGAAGTTGTAAAGAAAGAGCAAGAAAAGAAATAGCCACCTTATCAGAAGAATCTTGCACAGGAAAAGAGCCCCTTCGCAGGACTACTTCCCGGAGGAGAGGGAGGCCCTGAGGCCACCTCGTTGTCTTCAATGCCAGCCCCACCCTGAGCCCTTGACCCCCTCGGCGACACTCACGATCTGCTTCTCCGTGTATCTGTTGGAGCTCAGCAGGTTCACGGCCTCCATGTGCCCAAAGTCAATGTCATGACCCAGGAGAAAGATGAAGAGCAACTTGCAGACGTATTTTTTTTTACTATAGCCATCAAGAGCCTTGTCACCTACAGAAAAGGTGGGTGAGGCGGGGAGAGCAGAGAAGTCATCAGCAGGAGCCAGACAACAGAAAGCGTGGGCTGGCCTGCCACAGAGAGGCAGCCGCCCACCAGACACATGGCACAGCTGTGCTGAGTGCAAGTGATGTTTCTAGACCAGGTGGTGCACATCAGAATCCAAAGGTTTGGCTTCCCTTAAAAAACAGAAACCAGAATCCCTGGCAGCAAGGGTTCTGCCCTCCCAAGACCGCCCTGCCAGGGCCCTGGAGCCAGCCCCAACTTACACCAGCAAGTCAGTCTTTTTTTTTTTTTTTTTTTAAGATTTTATTTTATTATTTGACAGAGAGAGAGACAGTGAGAGAGGGAACACAAGCAGGGGGAGCGGGAGAGGGAGAGGCAGACTTCCCACGGAGCAGGGAGCCCGATGCAGGGCTCGATCCCAGGACCCTGGGATCATGACCTGAGCCGAAGGCAGACGCCCACGGACTGAGCCCCCCAGTGCACCCCAGAGTCAGTCTTTTAAATAAGTTTATTAACAAAGGCAGGTAAGTGTGCTCTAAATGATCCCCCTTTCACTTCAATTTTAGGACAAATCACTGCCACCCACAGAAATCACACACAAGAAGACCGGAGCAGGGCGCTTGGGTGGCTCAGTCGGTTGAGCGTCTGACTGTTGGTTTCGGCTCAGGTCGTGAACTCAGGAGCTTGTGATGGCAGGGTCGTGGGATCGAGCCTCATGTCGGGCTCTGCACTCAGCACAGTCTGCCTGTTCCTCTCCCTCTGCTGCTCCCCCCAATGCCCATGCTCACTCTTTCTCTCTCTCTCAAACAAATAAATAAAATCTTAAAAAAAAAAAAAGACCAGAGGGGCCCATGTCTTCAACCTAATCACAGCACGACTGAGCCCCTCACTAGAGATTGTGACAAGGTGGGTTCAAGACACATCACCGGCAGAATACAAAATGCTATTTTAAAAAGGACCACCCTGCATCACCTAAGTAGAAGTTCTTACCTCACCTGACAAGGGTACAATATTCCTTCGAGTCAACCATTAGCAGACTACAGAGGTAACAACCAGAAAGACTGGTCATCTTATTGCACTGGGTCTTCCACTGACACTCTGCTGCCCCACGTGGGTCACAGGTGGGCTGAACCGGACTCAGGGGAAATGGGAAGGTAAGGACAGCAGTGGTCATCACTGGCAAGGAGTCGGGAGACTTGTACTCCCTGGATGAGCATTGGCTGACCCCAAAGGTGGTCTAAAAGAAAGATCCCTGCCCAAGATTTCCTAGGATGACAATCCAATGTCAGCCAACCAGCTGGTCACCTCGCCTGGAGAAGTTCTGAGAAACCCTCCCTCCTTTTCACCAACAAACTGACATATGACATACAATTTAATGACCAAACAATATAAAAGGAGGCAAGGCCTGGTTCCCTCCCCACCACCCCCCACTCACTCATCCGCTCTGTCACTTCCTGGGTGGTGACACATCCCATCTGCGTGGGAGAGCGCATGTAGGCATGGGGCACGCAGCCCAGGGCAAACAGCAATGCTCTCCACCTCCTCCCCACTCAGTCGTCCTTCAAGAACCAGCCTGGATTCCATCGCCTTCCGGAAGCCTCCTTTGACAACCAAGCCTGAAATACCACCCGGCCTCCTCTCACCTCCTGGGGACTGGTCCCTGCTACTCAGAGCACATCTTAAAGGAAAACACAGCAGTGTCGGAAAAGGGAGCACTAACAGCTCAGTCAGACTGAGCTCTGTGGAGACAGCCACGGAAGCACCTGGGGGCTCTTTCCCTAAAGCAGCCTAGCTGGTTTCTGCTCCTGCAGGACCCAGGACACTGGGTCCCTCTGCCAGCCGTCCGTGATGCTGGGAGACTTCAAGCAGGCACACACTTCAAGGCTGAGCCTACAAGAGAGTAAGGGCCATCACTAAGGCAAGAACAATCAGGCATCTCTCAGCCCGGAGGCGGCTGTGAGAGACAGTGATTGCCAATACCCAGAATGCGGTTTGGAGGGCTCACAAGGTACTGCAGAGGGCTGCAGACTAACCCAGGTCCCAGCCCAGAGGGGAGTCAACAGGCCACCCTGCCAGAAGCCAGAACACCCAAAGGGGCTACATCTCGAGTGAGAGGACAGCAGAGGGAACCTGCGCCCCCGAAGGGCACCAGCAGGGAGACTTGCCTATTTGTGCCAACAGCTCAGTGCAATGGGGAAAGAAAGGTCAGCCCGGAGGATGCGGGGCCCGCACTGTCTACACGCCTCCCCCAGGTACCTTGCTCGTGCGGCCCCACCTGCTCCTAGGGGCTCCTCACCTGCTCAGGAGTGACCTGTGGGGAAGCCTTTCATTGACTGCCCCAGCCTCGGGGCCTGCCATGGGGAACCCGTGTAGGTTTGGCAGGCTTCCCCAAGCCTGGCTGCCACGGGAAGCACTGTCACTTCCAAGATGCGTGCTGGAGTCTGGCTGGGGGGGTTCCTGCGGAGCTTCACATGGTCTGGGGTTAGGCCTGTGGGGTTCACGGTGACTCCACTGCCTTCTCTGGCAAGTTTCAAGCCACCAGCCTTCCCAGCAGCAGCCAGCTACAAGGGCTGCAGACTGTGGGACCAGGTCACCTCTGGGCTCAAGAGTGACATTAGAGCACCCCCTGCCTCAGTTGACCCGGGGTAGGAGGGAGACGCCAGGGGCCCAAGTGTAGGAACCTGCACTTTGGCCTCAGTGAGAGGCCTCAAAAACAAAAAGCTCTGCTTGTTCCACAGCCCAGATGCTTGTTTCTGTCAACAAAGTGTGCTTGCTGGCTCCGTGTGCATTCACGCGGCCCCCTCACAAGTCAGACCAAAGCACAGACCCAAGCACAGAGTGTACCAGAAACCCCCTCCGTGTGTGTGAGGAGCCTCGCATCCTGACGGCCCTCCACAGAGCACTGCTGGGCCTGGCTCCTCGTTCTTCTCCCAAGTACAGAACTCTCTGGTGGAACACAGTGTCCTCGTGCCACTGGTCAGTTCCAATGGCTCTTCCACGAATGGCCCCGGGCAGAACCCCTCTGCATACCTCTCCCTCACGGCTATCTCGGTAGAAAACCATCAGAGGGACACGGCCACCAAAGGGGCCCTCCTGCAGTTTGGGGTGAGGACCCACAACAACCTCTAGGCCCCACCCTGCCCATAACCTGCACACAGCACTCTCAGTATGACCCCAGTGCCCACGCCAGCATCCAGATTCCCTCTGCAGCCCCAGGCTACTTGCCTGCATGAGGAGAGTCACCACCCTCTGGACTCCCTATAGCCTGTGCCTTGGCCGGGCCAAACCAGCTACCTTCTCTGCTCTCCAGGGAGTTGAGCTAGCCCCTTGTTCCAAGGAGGGGGCCTCCAAATCGGTCCTCCTGGGGGCTCACCTTCACCCCAAGGGGCCACACTACCTCCTTGGGCCTTGTAGTCACCCTTCGCAGAGCTCAGGAGTCCCCCACAGTGACCGTCCCTCTAACACGTGTGGTTCCACTCTCCTGACCAGACTGGACTGAGATGGTCCTCAAAATGTTGATTTCAGCATGGGCTAGAATTGTGTTTTCATTCCAGTAATTTCAAAATGTGAAATCACACCTCTCCTGCCTGAAAGGGGGTGGCTCGTGTCCCTCCCAGGCTGTGAAGATCAGAGTAGAGAGGAGGCAGGAAAGCAGGCCACACACACCACATCCTGACTGAGGATCAGGATCCAGTCTGCACCCCTGGGGCCCCCAAACTTCTCTATGGCCCCCTCCTCAGTGGGCTGATACGGAAATAAAGCAGGACACCACACCCAGGGCTGAGCAGCGCCTGAGACAAAGTGAGAGCACAACAGAGGTTTATGAGGACCATGTATCAATGGCTCTTAAGACACATGCTGATTTCAGAACAAGAACTGTGAAAAAAGCTCTGTATCAGAATGACTAAAACCTGGTATTTCTGTAACAATGTATTAAGCAATAAGACAAGACTGGAGAGTGAGTCAGTCACCACTGCATCCAGGTGCATGGACAAACAAGCTCCCTCTTTCTCAAGTGCTGGGGCTGGAGGGAAGGAGGCAGGTGCCCCTGAGAGTCGCCTGCCATCGGGGACAGAGCCAGGTCAGCCTGTGGACCCACTGCTCCCTGGCACTTTCCCCTCCTGCCACACCCCAGCAGCGATTAACCTGGTAACACTCACTCAGTCACTCATGCTTCTCAAGGCCCATCCATCCTGTCTCTTTCAACAGTGGTGATGGCCAAAATTCGTCTAAGATAAGTCCTCTTTAGGGACAGGGGAGACGCAGCTGGCCCAACGTCGGCAAGCTTTACTCACAACGTCTGTGCCCCGGGCAAGTACACATGCTGTGCGGGAAGCACGCCCGGAGGCGCCAGCACAGGCCTCGCGAGTGCCCCCTGGCTCAAGTGGAGACCGCAGCCGTGAAAGACCTCATACCCGGTTCCTTTCACGTGACTTCTCCAGAAACAGCAAAGCTACAGTGACAGAAAGCCTGTGGCTGCTGGGGACTGAGGAAGGTGGCTGAGAGCCAAGGGACACAAGAGAACATTCGTGGTGCTGGAAATGTTCTGTTCCGTCTGTGCTGACGGCTGCAAAAATACACACATCTGCCAAAATTCAAAGTACACACTTAAGATGAGCAAATTTTACTGTGAGTAAATATCTCAGCCCATTTTTTAAAACATTACCGTCAAATACACCAGGAAGAAAAGCACAGAAGATGACAGCACTGGCAAAGCACAGAGCACTGGTGTAGCCGGCCCTGTCGGGAGCCAGCACATGGTGCACCCCTCACAGTGGGCTTTCACAGTTGCCCCATAAAAAGCTGTGGGTTATTTAAGTCTTTCTACACCTACAATAACCTAAGTTCTTCATGGGAACTTCTTTGTTCACGTGTGCACCCCTAGAACTTAGGGGACACCCAGCGGTCATTCAAGTTAGCGTATACCGTCTGGTAAACTGCAGACAAGCAGAGATAAGCAATCATCGTGTCCTTGTAAACTCTAACACGGCAGCTGTTTTCCAACAGTTTCAAGACAGAGTGTGCGGTTAATGTCATAAAAACTACCCCATTCCACCCAAAACTCAGTGGCTTACATGACAAGTACCGACATCTTGCTAATGAGTCTCGGCAAGGGTGGCCTCCAGCCAGGAGCGGGATCAAGGCCTGCGCAGGGTGCCTCTCCTTCTCTCTGCTCAGCAGCACCCAAAGCATGTTCTTATGGAGGTGATGGGAAGACCCCCAAGGGGTGAGTGGAAACGAGCTAGGTCTGAAAGTGTGTGCAGACACTGTCTACATCCCACAGGCCACGTCACATGACCAAGCCCCACACCTTTCCTCCAACAACAGAGCTCACCAGTGAAGCCATTCACCTCCAGCTCTCTTGAAGGCAAGGTCTGGGATTATAGACGCAACTTCCTAACGTTCCTAGGACTGTAACATTTTATCACCTCTTGTCTGTTTGGTGTCAAGTATTTTACTTCCACGTGTATTTATAACTCCCCAAGTCGGTTTCCTGCACAACGATCGTGCACAGTTCTCTACATATTTACCATTCCTTCCCTTTTCTTCCGCACCTCTGACCTCTCCTCCGGGATTATTTGTTTCTGGCCTGAAGTACATTCTTCAGAATTTCGTGGGAAACTTGTAGGAAACTCCATTTTTGTCGGAAAAAGTTCCATTTCAGCTTCATTCTTAGAAGATAGTCTTGCTGGGCACAGTCTCCAGCTGGCTGCTCAGCACGCTGCCATCCTGCAGTCCGCTGTGTGCCCTGCCAGCCAGCAACACAGCACACCCCTCACCTGGCTACTCCCAGGACCGCCTGTCTCTGGACTTCTGTGTTTCCATGGTAACATGTCTACGCACGTTTCACTGCAGTTCAGTAAGTTTCATACATTTTTTTTTTAGGATACACAAATTTATTAAAATTTTGAAAATATGTAACAATTTACTGAGGTCAGAAAAATAAATTCTCAATATATAAAATCTAGAAAGGTAGAATTACAAATTAGATTTCAAAGGATTTAGGAAAAAAAAAAAGACGGTTAGATGCCACGAAGTAGGTGGCAATGCCTCACCCGTGTGCATGCTGTCAGGCCCGAGGGCCTCTTCCATCCTTGTCAAGGGGAGCACGGACCTTCTCTCCTTCCACACACACGATTTCATGCAGTCTTCAAGCTGTCACATCCTCCCTCCTTTCCTCTGGGACACCGATTACACCTTTCAGACTTTTTCACTGCACCCCTGTCTCACCCACTGCTGTGTCCTTTACCTGCCCCCCCGTCCGTGCTGTGTCCAGGACGGGTTTGGTTCTTAGCTATCATTCAGAGCGCTAATCCCTCCGCAATTACATGTGCTATCTGAAACCCAGAGTCCTGCATTCTGGTTACTGCAGGCCTCGGTTCTGGAATGTCCATTTGGTCCTATCTCACGATCTGCCATGTCACCTTTTACACCACAAGTCTCCTGCTCAAAATTTCAAGCATGCCTTTTCTTTAAAAATGGTAGACTTACTTCTTTACTATGACCTGAATCTAGCCTCAGACTCTCCATAATTGTCTCTGCTGGTCTTGCTCATGCCGTCCTGACGTGCATGGTCACTGTGACTGTATGCCAGACGCTGAGTGTGAGAAATCAGTCGTAGGAATCATGTGCACCTCCAGTGACAGTGCCCGCCTCCAGAGGGCTGTTCTCTTACCTGAAGCCAAGTGGGGCTTCTGGGGGGCACCCAGGTGTCCGAAGCCCCGCTGCACATCTGTGACAGTTCACTCCTGCCCTGAGGGCCCTGCCTTTGAAAGTCTCAGTGTAACGTGGAAGGGTCTCCACTTCTGGTGGGCTCTGGGCTTTGATCTTTCTCCTAGACCAGGGTTCCCACCCCTGGCACTTTGACATCCGCCCTGTGCATGGTAGGACGGTTAGTAGCCTCCCTGACCTCCACCCACTAGATGGCGGCAGTGCACACGCTCCTGGCTGTGACACAGAGCATGGTCTCCAGATGTGGCCAATGTCCCCTGGAAGACAAAGTCACACTGACAGGTAACCACCCCTCTTGACTCTCATGGAGACCAAACTGTCCATGTTTCACAGCCCCTTCTTGGGGATTAGCAGGTGCTCTCGAGGCACAAACAGCCCAGGGCTGTACTTGCCTATGTGGACACGTACCTCCTCCTAGAGGAGTCTCAGGAACCCTTTTTTCTTGTCACTCTACGAGACTTTCAAGACTTTTTTAATATTGTGTCTCTTTCAGCTTTCGGTAGAAGGTGTGGCTGAGGGGCGCCTGGGTGGCTCAGATGGTTAAGCATCTGCCTTCGGCTCAGGTCATGATCCCGGGGTCCTGGGATCGAGTCCCGCGTCGGGCTCCCTGCTCCTTGGGAGCCTGC
>NW_027397180.1:622796-665460 GCF_003265705.2 Callorhinus ursinus | reverse complement strand
CATGAATAAATAAATAAAATCTTTAAAAAAAAAAAAAAAAAAGAAGGTGTGGCTGACATCTGCACGGTCCAACATGGCAGCTTCTAGACACACACGGCTGCTAAGCACCTGAAGTGTGGCCAATCTGAACCAAGTGTGCTCTAAGCGTACAACCAGATTTCAAAGACTTGCATGAAAAAGATGTTAAGGTATCTCTCTATAGAAAGAGATCTCTTTTTCTACTGACTACATGTTGCAGCATACGAGATTAAATAAAAATAGGTTTTTTAAAGTTTTGGGGGTTTTTTTAGTAATCTCTATACCCAGCATGGGGCTCAAACACAACCCCAAGATCAAGAGAGTCACATGCTCTTGGTGACTAAGCCAGCCAGGTGCCCCTGAAATTAGTTTCATCTGCTTTTTCCTTTTTTTAAATGTGGCTACTGGAAAATTTAGAATTATACGCATGTCTGCATTAGTGACTCACATTTCTCTCTCCTGGATGACACAGACCTACACTATCTAATCTGCCGTAACTGAAGCAGTAGCCCCAGGGTGCACATTTCTGAGGACAAAGGGTAGGTCTTCTCTTCTCTGTTACTAGTCAGGGCATATACACACTCAATAATGCCAACTGGTTAACAGAGAAGAGGGAACCTCTTTCCCTATCCAGGACAGCTTAGCTTAGGCAGGCACAAAGACAGAAGAAACAAGAGAAGTCTTTTGCCCTAAAACATTCGCCCTAAAAAAACTTCAGAGAATCTGAAGATTTACCATCTGGAGGGCTATGAACTTTTTTTTTAATTTATTATTTTTTTTATTTTATTATGTTAATCACCATACATTACATCATTAGTTTTTGTTTTGTTTTGTTTTTTAAGATTTTATTTATTGATTTGACAGAGAGAGACACAGCGAGAGAGGGAACACAAGCAGCGGGAGTGGGAGAGGGAGAAGCAGGCTCCCCATGGAGCAGGGAGCTGGATGCAGGGCTCAATCCAGGACTCGGGGCTCGATCCCAGGACCCTGGATCATGACCTGAGCCGAAGGCAGACACTTAACGACTGAGCCACCCAGGCACCCCCATTAGTTTTTGATGTAGTGTTCCATGATTCATTGTTTGCATATAACACCCAGTGCTCCATTCAATACGTGCCCTCCTTAATACCCATCACCAGGCTAACCCATCCCCCCACCCCCTCCCCTCTAGAACCCTCAGTTTGTGTCTCAGAGTCCATCGTCTCTCACGGTTCGTCTCCCCCTCCGATTCCCCCCCCTTCATTTTTCCCTTCCTACTTTTTTTTTTTTAACATATAATGTATTATTTGTCTCAGAGGTACAGGTCTGTGATTCAACAGTCTTACACAATTCACAGCACTCACCATGGCACATACCCTCCCCAATGTCTATCACTCAGCCACCCCATCCCTCCCACCCCCCACCACTCCAGCAACCCTCAGTTTGTTTCCTGAGATTAAGAATTCCTCACATCAGTGAGATCATATGATACATGTCTTTCTCTGATTGACTTATTTCGCTCAGCATAATACCCTCTAGAGTTCCATCCATGTCGTTGCAAATGGCAAGATTCCATGTTTCTTGATGGCTGCATAATATTCAATTGTGTGTGTGTGTGTGTGTGTGTGTGTATGTATATACATATATACACACACATACATATACACACACCACATCTTCTTTATCCATTCATCTGTCAATGGACATCTTGGCTCTTTCCACAGTTTGGCTATTGCGGACACTGTTGCTATGAACATTGGGGTGCACGTACCCCTTCGGATCCCTTCATTTGTATCTCTGTGGCAAATACCCAGTAGTGCAATTGCTGGATCGTATGGTAGCTCTATTTTCAACTTTTTGAGGAACCTCCATACTGTTTTCCAGAGTGGCTGCACCAGCTTGCATTCCCACCAACAGCATAGGAGGGTTCCCCTTTCTCCACATCCCCGCCAACATCTGTCGTTTCCTGACTTGTTAATTCTAGCCATTCTGACTGGTGTGAGGTGGCATCTCACTGAGCTTTTGATTGGGATTTCCCTGATGCCCAGAGCATGTTTTCATGAGTCTGGTAGTCATTTGTATGTCTTCCCTGGAGAAATATCTTTTCATGCCTTCTGCCCATTTCTTGATTGGATTATTTGTTCTTCGGGTGTTGAGTTTGATAAGTTCTTTATAGATGTTGGATACTAGCCCTTTATCTGATATGTCATTTGCAAATATCTTCTCCCATTCTGTCGGTTGTCTTTTGGTTTTGACTGTTTCCTTTGCTGTGCAAAAGCTTTTTATCTTGATGGAGTCCCCATAGTTCATTTTTGCCCTTGCTTCCCTTGCCTTTGGCGATGTCTCTAGGAAGAAGTTGCTGCGGCCAAGGTCGAAGAGGTTGCTGCCTGTGTTCTCCCCAAGGATTCTGATGGACTCCTGTCTCACATTTAGGTCTTTCAACCATTTGGAGTCTATTTTTGTGTGTCGTGTAAGGAAATGGTCCAGTTTCATTCTTCTGCATGTGGCTGTCCAATTTTCCCAACACCATTTATTGAAGAGACTGTCTTTTTTCCATTGGACATTCTTTCCTGCTTTGTTGAAGATTAGTTGACCATAGAGTTGAACGTCCATCTCTGGGCTCTCTATTCTGTTCCATTGATCTATGTACTGTTTTTGTGCCAGTACCATGCTGTCTTGATGATGACAGCTTTGTAATAGAGCTGGAAGTCCGGAATTGTGATGCCACCAGATTTGCTTTGCTTTTGCAACACTCCTCTGGATATTCAGGGTCTTTTCTGGTTCCATACAAATTTTAGGATTATTTGCTATGAACTCTTTTTTAATAACAACACAATTAACACATATTAGGCACTCATTTTCTAAGAAGCAATTTACACGTATTTCCATACATAGATATAGTGTAGCAGACATGAACCCTCCCTTCAATTAAGGACTGGAGCTGCCGAGAGTGTGGTTAGCTGGCAGGGTTAGGTTTGTCAGGGACTGCCTTCCTTGGTTTCGAGCCACAGGTGAGCAAGGGGTGATACAAGGGCCCAGCCATTCCCACCCAATGCCAGATGCCTCTAGCAGGCAATCTTCACCCCAAAGCTCCCTACGGACCAGCTTCCATGTGGCGCCTCCTCTGCCTGCCTCTAGCCCTCTCCCTCCCTTCACTTCTCACTGGTGCTCCTCTCTCCTAAATCCTCTGTCCTCTAAGCCCATCTCAGGGTCTGCTTCACAGAGAACCCAGCCCAAGATGATCATCAGCACCCCACTTCGTGGCTGAGCAAAGACCCAGAGTAAGTAAGCTGACGACGTAGCACAGGTAGTAAGCATCGGAGCAGGGACGCGTCTGCAGGTCGTCAGGACCGTATCATAACCACCACGGGATGTTCCCTTTAAGAAACAATGAAAATTATAAACCCCTCACCGGAGAAGATGAGAAGATACACAGATGGCAAACGAGCCACGAAAAGATGCTCCACATCACATGTCACCAGGGAAATGCACATTAAAACAACAGTAAGATCCCCCTCCTCTAAATAAATAAAATCTTTGAACCACTTTAGCCGTTTGGAACGGCCCAAATCCAGAACACCGGCAGCACCAGATGCTGGCGAACACATGGAGCCACAGGAACGCTCATTTTTGTGGCTGGAGGGGATGCACGGGGGGCACTGTCACCACACGATCCAGCAGTCACGCTCCCTGGTCTTTACCAAAGGAGCTGAAAGCTTATGTCCACCCAAAACCTACCCCCAGGATGTTCACAGCAGCTTTATTTATAGCTCTAGCCACGACATTCGTAACTGATGCAACTTGGAAGCGGCCAAGATGTCCTTCAGTAGGTGGACGGATAAACACACTGTGGCCCATCCAAACCCTGGCCTATGCATCTGTGACGAAAGAGAAAGGAGCCATGAAGTCATGGAAAGACGGGAAGGAACTTTAAAGGCATCTGACTGAGTGGAGGAAGTCGGTCTGAAAGGCTGCATCCTATAGGATTCCAACTCTGTGACCTTCTGGAAAAGGCAAAACTACAGAGACAGTAAAAAGATGAGTGGCGGCCAGGGTTTGGGGAGAAGGAACGGATGAACAGGCAGAGCACAAAAGATTTTTAGAGCAGTGAAACTACTCTGCATGATATTATGACAGTGGATACATATCATCACACATTTGTCCAAAATCACAGAATGCACACCACCAAGAGTGACCCCTAATGTCAACTGGGGGCTTTGAGTGATAAAGACATGTCTAGGGGCGCCTGGGTGGCTCAGGTCATGATCCCAGAGTCCCGGGATCGGGCTTCCTCCTCAGTGGAGAGTCTGCTTCTCCCTCTCCCTCTGCAGCTCACCCTGCTTCTGCTTGCGCTCTGTCAAATAAATAAATAAAATCTAAAAAAAAAGAAAACGATGTGTCCATGTAGGTTCATCAACTGTAACAAATGTACCACCCTGCTGGGGATGTCAATAATGAGGAGTCTGTGAATGTGTGGAGGCAGGGGTATATGGGAAATTTCTGTGTCTTCTCAATTTTGCTGTGAACCAAAAACTGCTCTAAAAAATAAAATCATAACAAAAACAAATAAATAAAAAAAATCTAAGCAATGAAAGTTATAGACCCCCCCACAAAAAATATATGTATATACATATACATATATTCATATGTGTCTTTGTATATATATATGAAAAGGCAAACCTTTTCACATACAATTTCAGAAGTTTCACAGACCTTCTGAAAGATCCTTAGGTCCAGTTAAAAATATGAAAACATAATACTTTCCCTAGGGCTCAAAAGAGAAATACCCAAATTCCACTAGTTTTTGCATCACTTGACAACATAGGATATCCATTCTCAAGTCCTGAAAAACCATCCATTCCTAGAAATTCTGCCCTCCACCCATCCCTACAAGCTCCCTGGATTCAGTCCTAGCTCTCTCTCCATTCACTGATTCCAGGCAACTTGAGCCACACTCGGGCTGCGCAGAGGCTTGAACCAGATCTCAAACCTGGAAAAAGTAGAGGCTTAAAAACAAAGGCTCAAGACTGAAAACCTACACTTGACAGTTCTTCAAAATGGGGGTGGTCAAGGAAAGTGGTGGTCTACCTGAGGCAGTCTACCGGAGTGGATTAGGTCATGTGGTACATTCATTCACAAAGCCAAACACACTTCATTACGGGAAGTGCTTAATTACTTTGTGATACCTGAAACAAATAACGAGCAACCTCAGGCAGAGCATTTCTTTGAGATTCATACTTTGAACCAGCTCAGGGAAAAGGCCGGGTCCAGGAAGGCGCCACCCTACCTGGTTAATTCTACACGAGTTGTCAAAGTCAAGAGCAACCAATGGCTTGACTTTAAACACGTTTTAGTTCTAGGAACACCTGGGTGGCACAGTAAGTTGACCGTCTGACTCTTGATTTCGGCTCAGGTCATGCTCTCAGGGTCGTGGGACTGAGCCCTGCGTCAGGCTCCGCACTCAGCAGGGAGTCTGCTGGAGATTCTCTCTCTCTCCCTCTCCCTCTGCCCCTCATACTTGCGCTCTCTCTCTCTCTCTCTCTCTCATAAATAAATAAAATCTTTAAACACATTTTAATTCTAACAGAGCCTGAGAGTAATTGTGCTCAGAACTTTGGTTTGAAGTGGAAAGAATTAAAATGGCATCAGAAGACTAGTCCCCGCTGTATAAAATTTACAAAAGCCCATTTCATGAAAAAGATTGAACACACTTACCTTTAAATTTTGATCTAATGTTTGCCAGTTCTTTGTTTATTCTCTTTATTTCCGCTTCTTTACTTTTGCCTAAAAAGGGAGAACACAAATGCATTCTTACTTTAACTGATTTCTGAGCAAACGCCTGTCCCCTGACAAGACCAACACATCAGACTCAAAGGCAGAACCACTGCTTTTAGGAGGCAAGGAAAGAAGCAATCTGCCAGCAGCCAAAACCAGTAGGGAGGTGGCTGGGACAGAAGCTGGGCCCTCACACAGGCCCCCCCAGGTCAAAACAGGGCAAGTCTGTAAGCACCACACAGAAAAGCAGCCACTCTTAGAAAGGGAGGGGTCTACAATGCCATATTTAATCCTACCTTTTGCCACAGTTCTGGAACTAAAAGCACTCAAAATACCTGCTAAACGCTTTCCACAATAAATCATTATCAACTAATAGTTTACTCCTAAAATTGATTGTTACTGCCATGGATAATTTTTTTAAAAGTATAAAGTTTTAACTACAATAGGCTTCTAATCTTTCTCTATGAAATCACCGACCTACAAAATCTGATAAATCCATCTTTACCATATGTGATGAGGTCTAGGAAGTTTTCTCCTTTACACGTAAAAGAGATGGAAGGTACATTATATACATGACAGTCAAACTTTCACCACATGCTAGATTGCTAAGTTGGACTTAATCCAACAAATATTTGTGTGCATGGAGCATGTCAGACGTGGAATGGGGATCGGACCATATTCAGTTTTACTCCACCTTGGCCAAGTGTGGAAACGAAGGCCTAGAGAGCGTGGGAGACTTTCTAAGGGCTACACACCTTGACAAGTGCAGTAAAAAGATAAGAAATGATTCATCACACAGGGCATGGTGAGTTGTATATGAAAACACATCTCTGTGAATCCCCACCACTTTGTGGAAGCGGGAACCAAGTTTACTCTCAAGCGCCCTCTGCAGGCAAGCCCTTGCATTAGTGACAGTATTTGCAGCGGGAGGAAGGGCCCCCCCCAGAACAGATGCCCAGACACAGGGCGCACCTCTGTCCTCCTCCAGAAATGCTGCCCACATGCTCAGCCCTCCTTCGCCTCCTCCTCCAGCAAAGCAACCTCCCTCTCTCCAGGACTCTCCCAGAACATCATTTATCTTTTACTACTAACTTGCTAAAAAATAGGGCCCTAGAAAGCCCCTGACAGAGCAGCTGGGGTGAGGACAGGGCCACATGGCAGACTCAGTCACCAGGCACCATTTGAGGTGCCAAGACGTAGGTTAAAACAACACTTCCCGCCCTTAGGGAGTCACCGTTCCAGGCGGGGGGGGGGGGGGGGGGGGGGGGGGGGGCTGGAGACCTTTAACACCACAAGCACAGCACAGTCAGCCGTGGGGAACAAGGGGTGCAGGCAGGCTGGGAGGGAGCATCCAAGCACCCTCACCAGCCCTGACGTCATGCAGGCCAGAGCCAGTCACAGTAGCTAAGGTAAGGAGCAGCCAGAGGCTCCCTGAAGGGTAGGGAAGGGGAGGGAAAGGGGGCACCAGGTAGTGCAGTGGGTTTTAATGGCCCAGGGTGGCAGGTCAAGGGCAAACTGTTTCTTAAATCATTCTTAAAAAGTGTTACCTTTCCTCAGGTAGGCTTTTTGGACCTGGCTCAAGTGGCCATGCAAATGATATCTCGGCAGCCTTCTGCTTCACACCCACAAAGACTGCAGGCAGCTTCACAACACAGCCTGGACTGAGTGTAGAAGACAAAGCACCGCACACGTGTGTGCATCTGAGTGTGCATGTGCCCGTGTGTGCCTGTGTTTGTGCGAGCATGGATGTGTGCCTGGGTGTAAGCGTGCTCCCGTGTATGCATGTGTGAGCATCTGCGTGTATGTGCACGCCTGTGGCTCCATGTGTGGACATGTGTGCCTCTCACAAGGTGCGCAGGAATCCATTTCTGTGCTGCTTCTCTGCTGTGGGCACTCGACTCCACCTACTCAAACCTTTACAGGAAAGGAGACCCCGAGTGGCAGAAACCGACGCTGTGTGGTCAAAAGGGGTCAGGTCTACAGCAGAGATAAGGAAAAGACTGGGAAGCAGAGGAAAGAGGCAGTAGTGCTAAATGAGCTAAATGAGCTTTCATAAGACCCACAGATATTACCCAAGATTGGAAAATCACTAAATAAAACTAAAAGCACATAAAGTTATAGGGGTAAGCACCAGAAGAAACAGAAACAAATGCTGGAACCACGCTCCATCTTTGGAACACGACCAAGGGTGAGGCAGGAAGCTGCGGCCAAAGTTTTTTTAAAGAGGCCAATTTACAACAAACACACAAAGACTTATTGTTTTTCCGTCAGGGCAGGTGAGGGTTCTCCTGGAGCCGAGGCACGCTCATGTGCCAGGAGCAGGCTTTAGAGCCGGGCACGTGAGGCTGGAATCCCAGAGCAGCCTCTGTGACCTCTGCAACTAAGGGGAAGCCACTTTTCATCTCTGAGCACACTCCTTCAAAAGGAAAACCACCAAAGGCCATGGGACTTCGTGCAGTTCATCGGCATGAGAGAAGGTAGAGAGGAAAGTGGTACATCGGCTAGACCGGGGGGCGGGAGAGCCCAGAGCAGACCTAGGTGAACTCAGAAAGCTGAGTGTGGAGACCTGGGGGCTGGAGCAGCCTCCCACCAAGCAAAGCCCAGGGGCCTGCTCTGAGTCACACCAAGCAGGAGGGGCCAGTGGGACAGGGAAGGCCCACAGAGGTGGGACAGAGCCTGGGAAACTCTGGGAGCAGCCACCAGGTAAAGACAGCAGAGGGAGGGGAGCGCTGTGCAACAGAAAAGCCACCCTGGACCATGCCTCCACCAACAGCTCAGAAAACCAATTTCACATAAAAATAAGTAACAGGCAAGGACTGAGGTCAAATCCCGCATAAGGAGACTATAAGAACAAAGGGAAAAAGAGGGAGAACAATATCCCCACGAACAAAGAAAAGTGCCTCAGGAAGACACCCCAACAGAAGAGAGCAAAATCAGAGCCCTCTATCTCAAAGTAAGTGGAGAGACATTAAGAAAAATACAGAAGACATCTAAAATTCAACTAGAAAAATTCAGATATTAGGTAACAGAAGTCAAGTAAATTAAAAATTTAAAAAAATCATTCCAGAAATGAAGAATAACCTAGAAGGAATACAAGAACAAATAAACACAACAAAGGTCTTGACAGAAGCGGAAGATACAAGGAGGAACATTATTTAAATCAAACAGAAATGAAGAATGAAATAAAGGATTCAAGAAAAAGTAGCAAATATTGAAAAGAGACAAAGACACAACATACGGCCAGCAGGCGGAAGACCGCCAACTAAGCAGCAGAACAAACTGCAATGCGTCATTTGAAAAGACATTTCCTGAAATTACCACACTTGTACCTGGGAATATTGACCCCAAATAACACAAACCAACACCTATTCTAATAAAAATACTGGACTTTAAAGGGGAAAAAAAATCCTTTGAACATCTAAGAAGAAAGAGCAAGCAGCTTATACGAGAAGGAGAATCAGAAGATACCCTCAGATTCCGGCGTTGCTTCACAACAGAAGAAAAGGGTGTGACATCTGAGCTCTGTGCCGAAAGGAAACGTGAGACCAGGACTTTCCATCCAGCACAATCAGCCCCTCATGTGCCCAGCACAAACGTGATCAACGTGAGAACCCAGAGCGCCATAAGCGTGCCCTAGGCAGCCTGTGGCACTCCACGTGAATGAGTGGACAGCCGAAGTTTCTGGGGACATCAAAGGAACAGCACCCAAGTGCGGGTGAAGAAGGAGAGCATGCGGGTATTGGCGCACACACACAGATAAAGCACAGCTGCGGGGCAGGAGAGGAGGCTGGGCCAGGTGTCCCCACTCACCACACTGACAGTGGCAGGCTCAGAGCCTGTCATGGGTGCAACAGGGTAAAGGTCACAAGTGATCGGGAGGTAGCCTACCCAGTCGCCCCCAGCACCCTTGAGATTCCTGGTGTGGGGGAGGTTCAACAGAAAACCCTGGCTGTCCCGAACTGAGCTGGAGTCCACAATGACCTCGTGAGACATTTTACATGTATGTGTATCTCCTAGAGCTGTCCTCTGAGGAGGCTTAGAACAACGGCATCTGGTAGCCATGAGCACTCCCACCCCCAGATCGTGCTCTGGGAGCACCATTTCCCACTACAAGAAACAAGGCTTCCTGGTAAAACTGCTGGCTCCACGACTGGGCGAGGCCCACGACAAGCCTGGACTTCACAAGGACCACTGAAGACCACATACAACCAGGGCCAGGTCAGGAACACTCAGCACCCAAATGAAGAGAGTCCATTAGCCAAAGGGGGGACAGCCTGAGCTTCAAAAAGGATAAAAAGTGCAGTGGTCAAAAATCACAAACACATTTAAATCCATGAGTTCAAAATTATATTTAAAAAAAAAAAAGCACCTAATTAGTCACCTTGAGAGGATATTAAGGAACAAGTTAAGCTGAAAACTGGGAAGTAAAAGGAAAGAACCAGCAGCTCTCCTGCCTCTTCCACATGAAGCAACCCCCTGAGTAATCACACAGGAAGGGAAGGGTCTCTAGGTAAAAGCATTCCAACACAGCAATGAAAAGGAATGAGAACATCACCATTTGGCGTCCTCCTGAAGGACTGACTGGAACCGAGCAGGGAGGCGACAGCTGTTAGCATCACAAGCCCCCAGGGAACAGCAAGGTGTCAGCTATATGGGATCTGGCCTGGCCTCCATCCCCAGCTGCCAGACAGCCAAGAACACGGTGGAACGCACTAGGACTTCCACAACTTAATGTCCCTTACGTGTCCTGGGTCTTCAACAGACTGTTGTGATGAAAAGAAAGGAACACTGATTAAGGCACAGGAAGTGTTTAGAAATGGGCAAGACCAAACCACAGCATTCAGGATGTGTCCTTGGGGGAGAAACCTGTAAAGGACGCAAAGGAGCCCAACGATGGCGGTAGGTTTGGGGGAGGTGAAGGGGACAGGGCCCAGGCACCCCCGCCACAGGGCTGCCTGGCGACCGACACAGACGAAGGGGGCTGGACAGGATGAGTGGGGCTCCCGCCCAAGGGGAGGGGCCGGTTAGGCCACGCAGGAACTCCTAGCAAGAGGGGAACTCACGAGACGGTGAGCGGACACACCTCAGTGGAAGGCCTGCTGTGGGAGCCTACCTGGGCTTAGGTTTAGGCTGGACTGCCCGAGTCACAAACTGGACTACGGCCCCAGGGCCCCCATCTCATGGCAGAGATGCCACCATGGGGGCCAAGGAGCGCCTGCCCCTACAACCTAAGCCCACAGCTGGAGCCCTTAATTTGATTCGCTGCTTTGACTCTACTGAACAAGGCTATCCCTCAGCATTCACCCTGAAAATGCCGAAGGGGAATTCCACCTGCTGCACTGATAATCCATATGCAGATTAACACATTCAAACCTAAATTTACCAAAATGCCCTGGTAGGAGGCCTCTTCCCACGGTGCGCCATCAATTCACCATTCTCCATGAGGTGAGGACAACGCAGAGCAACCTGTCCACCAGGGTCTGTCAAGGGCTTTCCTGGCAAAGGCTAGTTCATGCTCACTCATAATATACTTCTCTCCAGGCAGAGGACCCCAACAGCAACCAAGCCACCCCACACTGCTGGGAGCAAATTTAGCAAAAATCTTATCTTCTTATATGAAGCATTAGCTTTCAGGACAGGGAGAGGTTTACTGCCCACCCTGACTTCAGAAACTAATTTTGAAAGGGAAAATTTCTCAACAAGAGTAACTGGACTAGAGTGATAAGCCTCACCGGGCTTGATCTTTGTTCCACAGGGAAAGGGTCCTGGTCTTTGCCGCCTTGTGTTGTCTCTAAATTGCAGAAGGCCGGTCAGCCACTGAGGACACTGAGCTTATAATAGGCAATCCCCACAGTGGACTTAGGAGCTCTGCTAGCTAATGAATAACCTGGACTAGCCGAAAACCATCGCTCAAAAACAAGCTACAATTTGTGCCCAGTAAGTAGCAAAGAATGCACTCTGTGCGGATAGGCTTTGATAAAAGCTCTTGGATTTTTAGAATTACCGCCCCTGGTCATTCTTCCGGAATAACATGCTGGTTAATGATTTCTTCTTGTTTGCATGCTGAACTAATCAACTGACAGTATTAGTGTGCTGTGACCCTAAGTTTGGAAACAAACAGTACAGGAGCCTATCACAACTTATATTATAAGATACCAAACCACTAAAATCTGTAGGTAGTAAGTACGAAATTTACAATAAAATTTGGTCTAAATAAGGAATTTTAGTCTGTGTATAAAATGATTTCACTAAGTAAACCTAAAGCCCGAAATTTACTAAACAAAAACCTATTTTTTTAAAGTTCATTTATTTTTAAGTAATCTCTACAGCCAATGTGGGGCTCGAACTCACAACCCCGAGATCAAGAGTTACATGCTCTTCAGGGCGCCTGGGTGGCTCAGTCGTGAAGCGTCTGCCTTCGGCTCAGGTCATGGTCCCAGGGTCCTAGGATCGAGCCTGCATCGGGCTCCCTGCTCCGCAGGAAGCCTGCTCTCCCTCTCCCACTCCCACTGCTTGTGTTCCCTCGCTCGCTGTGTCTGTCTCTGTCAAATAAACAAATAAAATCTTTTTTAAAAAAGAGTTACATGGTCTTCTGACTGAACCAGGCAGGCATCCCCAAAAGCCCATTTTTGAAGGAAGATACTGTTGCTAAAATTACACTGAAGGTGTCAGCACACTCGTCCACAAAGCCTGCAGTCAAGCCTGGACTGGAATGCTGTTCCATGCCTCAAGAGCTATGTGACCTGAGGCCGTCCACTTAACCTCCCTGTGCTTCAGTCTCTCCTTCATTAAATGGCAATACCATCCATCAAAGGGCTGTGGTGAGGACCACGCAAGGTAGCAAGTAAAATGTGCACACAAAGCAGGATGGCCACAGAAGGCTAGAAGGACCATCATCAGGGATATTCTCTACACTTTCTCTTTACTAATACATTGGAAGGATGGGTCTCAGAACAGAAACCCTCAAAAACAACAAATTAGAAGAAAAGATGTCAAAGATCAAAAGTCGTTATGCCATAGAAGATAAAGCCACTCTTAACTCTGACAAATGTCAACTGGATTATCTTTTTATTGACGTCTAGTTGACATACAATATTATGTTAGTTTCAGGTATACAACACAGTGATTCAACATTTATGTACATTCAAATGTATACAGGTGGTGAGATCGAGCCCCACATCAGGCTCCACACTCTGCGGGGAGTCTGCTTGAGATTCTCTCCCTCTGCACCTCCCACCCTCATGTGCTCTTTCTCTCTGTAAATCATTTAAAAAAAAGATTTTTTTTTAAATCTATAAATCTAGCTGCCACCTGTCATCATACAAAGTGGTTGCATGTTATTAACTATGCATTACATCCCCATGTCTTATTTATTTTATAACTGCTAGTCTGTACCTTTTAATCCCCTTCCCCTTTTTTGATCAAGCCCCAACCCCCTCCATGGCATCATTATGTTCCTGGTATTTTTCTTTTTTAAGATTTATTTGGGAGCAAGAGAGAAAGCGTGCATGTGACCAGGGAGGAGGGGCAGAGGGAAAGGGAGAGGGAGAATCCCAAGCCGACTCCATGCTGAGAGCAGAGCCCAGCTCGGGCTCAATCTTAGACCCTGAGATCATGACCTGAGCTGAAATCAAGAGTCAGGCGCTCAACCAACTGAGCAAACCAGGTGCCCCACCAGTGTGTTCCTGTATCTTTGAGTCTGTTTCTGTTTTGTCTTGTTTGTTCATTTGCCTGGTTTTTTAGATTCCACATTTAAGTGAAATCATATGGTATTTGTTTTTCTCGGACTTTTTTCACTTAGCATAATACTCTCTAGGTCCATCCATGTTGATGAAGATGGTACGATTACATTTTTTTTTTTTAGAGAGGGAGGGAGAGAATCTCAGGCAGACTCCCCACTGAGTGCAGAGCCCAACGTGGGGCTCAGTCTCAGGATCCTGAGGTCATGACCCAAACCAAAATCAAGTCAGATGTTTAACTGCCCCTCATTCTTTTTTATAGTTGAATAATATTCCTGTATGTGTTGGCTGATGGCTTTTAATGTGCTTATTGGACATTCATTGTATGTATATGTACATGACAAGTGCGTGTCAGCCGTATCTTCTTTACCCATTCATCCATCAAAAGACACCTAAGGTGCTTCCATGTCTTAGCTATTGTCAACAATGCTGCAATGAACACAGGGGTGCAGGGATCTGAGTTATATTTTTGTTTTCTCCAGATAAATACCCACAAGTGGAACTACAGAATCCTATGATATATTAATTTTTTTAAAAGATTCACCTATTTATTTTAGAGAGAGAGAGTGCGTGCGCATGAGCAGGGAAAGGCGCAGAGGCAGAGGCAGAGAGTCTTAAGAAGACCCTGCGCTGAGCATGGATCCCGACACAGGGCTCAATCTCAAGACCTGGACATCACAACCCAAGCCAAAACCAAGAGTCAGATGCCAATTGACTGTGCCACTCAGGCACCCCAGGATTTTAATTTTTTGAGGAACCACCACACTATTTCCATAGTGGTTACACCAACTTTCATTCCTACCAACCGTGCACGAGGGTTCCCTTTTCTCCACATCCTCACCAACACTTGTGATTTCTCATCTTTTTGATAGTAGCCATTCTGACAGGTGTGAGGTGGTATCTCATTGTGGCTTTGATTTGTATTTCCCTGATGATGAGTGAGGTTGAGCATCTTTTCATGTGTCTGTTGGCCATGGTATATCTTACGACTTTACTGTGACATAATTCATATATTGTATAATTCACTCATTTAAAGTAGATAATTCAATGGCTTTTAATATATTCACAGAGTTGTATATTAATCACAATCTAATTTTAGAAAATTTTCATCTCTCCAAAAAGGAACCCTATGCCCTTTAGCAGTCACTCACCAATGCCTCCCTCCTCCAGCCCCTGGCAATCATTAATCTACTACCTCTATACATTTCCCTCCTCTAAACATTTCAAAGAAATAAAATCTTTATGTGATCTTTTGTGATGGGCTTCTTTTGCTTAGTATGTTTTCAAGATAGCATGAATCAGTATTCCATCTCTTTTTATTGCTGAATAATATTGCAATACAGTTGATCCTTGAAAAACATGGGTTTAAACTGTGCAGGTCCACTTATAAGTGAATTTTTTCAATAAATACAGTATAGTACTGTAAATATATTTTCCTTATGACTTTCTGAATAACACATTTTTTTCTCTAGCTTACTTTATCATAAGACTATTGTATATAGTGGTGCCTGGGTGGCTCAGTCAGCTAAGCATCCAACTATTGATTTCGGCTCAGGTCATGATCTACAGGTGATAAGATGGAGCCCCACGGCAGGCTCCTCACTCAGCAGGGGGTCTGCTTGAGGATTCTCTTCCCCCCTGCCCCTCCACCTGCTCACACACATGCATGCATTCTAAAATAAATAATCTTAAAAAAAAAAAAAAGCATATAGTATATAGTACATACAACACACAAAATACGTATTGACTGTTGATGTTACTGGTAAGGTTTCCAGTCAACAGTAGGCTGTTAGTAAGTTTTTTTTCTTGGTGGGGGGAGCAAAAGTTACATGCAGCTTTTTGAATGCACAGGGTCAGTGCCCCTAACACCATGTTGTGCAAAGATCAACTGTATATGGATATACCATATTTTGCTATCTCTTTATCACTTGATGGATTTTTGGGTTGTTTCTACTTTTGGCTACTGTGAATAATGTTGCTATGAACACTGGTGTAGAAGTTTTTGCGTGAATATGTTTTCATTTCTCGAGTGGACACCTAGGAGAATTGCTAGATCATATGAAAGTTCTATGTTTAACATTTTGAGGAACTAACAAGATGTTCTCCCAAAAGGCAGCATCATTTTATATCCCCACTAGAAAAGAATAAGGGTTCCAATTCCTCCATAACTTTGCCAACACTTGCTATGGTCCACCGTTTTTTTCCCCCTATTTTTATTATAACCCATCTTAATGAGTGTGAAGTGATATCTCACTGTGGCTTTTGCATTTGCCTGATGGCTCTTAATGTGCTTATTGGACATTCATATGACCTCTCTAGAAAAATGTACATTCAAATACTTTATCCATTTTTAATTGACTTGTCTTCTACTCAGCTCTTTATGTATTCTGGATACAAGCCTTTTATCAAATATATGACTTTCAAATATTTTCTCTCATTCTTTGCTTGTCTTTTCACTTTTTTTTTTTGGTTAAAGTTTTTTTTTTAGTACTTTATTTATTTATTTGAGAGAGAGAGAGAGCACGAGCAGGGGGAGCAGCAGGCAGAGGGAGAGGGAGAAGCAGGCTCCCGGCCGAGCAGGGAGCCCGACGTGGGACCCAATCCCAGGATCATGACCCAAGCCGAAGGCTTACGCTCAACGGACCGGGCCGCCCAGGTGCCCCTAAAGTTTTATTTAAGTCATCTCTGTACCCAACACGGGCCTCAAACACACGACCTCAAGATTAAGAGTCTTAGGCTCCACCGACTGAGCCAGCCAGACGCCCTGTCTTTTCACTTTCCTGATAGCATTTTGAAGCATGAAAGTTCTCAATTTTGAGTAAGTCTAATTTTTTTGTCACTTATACTTCTGCCAATGTTATCTGAGAAACCATTTCCCAAGGCCAAAAAATTTACTCCTATGTTTTCTCGTTAAGAGTTCTACAGCTTTAGCATTTAGGTTTATGATCCATTTTGAGTTAATTTTTGTGTATGGTGTGAGGCAGGGGTTAATTTCATTTTTTTTACCTGTGGATGTCCAGTTCTCCCAGCACCATTTGTTTAAAAGATTATTCTTTTCCCCCACTGAACTGTCTTGGCATTCTTGTCAAAAGTCAAACGACCAAAAATGTAAAGGTTTATTTCTGCATTCTCAATATTATTCCATTAACCTATATACCTATCCTTATACTATAACAACACTGTCTTGATTACTTTGTATTAAGTTTTGGAATAGGAAAGTGAATCCACCAACTTTGCTCATCTTTTCCAAGACTGATTTGACTACTATGAGTCCCTTGAATTTCTATGTCAATTTTAGAATCAGCTTATCTCAAGGGGGAAAAAAAAGGCACCCAGGATTTTTTTTTATCGCATTAAATCCATAGGTTAATTGGGAATTACTGATATCTTAACAATATTGTCTTCCAAACCATAAATATGGGATGTCCTTCCATTTATTTAGGACTCCTTTACTCCCTTTCAAAAATTGTTTGTAGTTATGTGTATAAGGCTTATACTTCGTTAGAACTTATTCCTATGTATTTTATTTCAGGACTCAATCTCACAACCCCGAGATCAAGAGTCACATGCTCGGGGCGCCTGGGTGGCTCAGTTGGTTAAGCGACTGCCTTCAGCTCAGGTCACGATCCTGGAGTCCCGGGATCGAGTCCCGCATCGGGCTCCCTGCTCAGCAGGGAGTCTGCTTCTTCCTCTGACCCTATCCCCTCTCATGTGCTCTCTCTCTCTCTCTCTCTCATTCTCTCTCTCAAATAAATAAATAAAATCTTTAAAAAAAAAAAAGAGTCACATGCTCTACCAACTAAGCCAGTCAGGTGTCCCTGTATTTTATTCTTTTTGATGCTATTATAAATAGAATAGTTTTCTTCATTGTTAGTGTAGAGAAATACAATTGATTTTTCTATATTGATTTTATATACTACAACCTTGCTCAACCCATTTATAATTGTAACAGTTTTCTAGTGGATTCCTTAGTATTTTCTATATACAAAATGATGTCAGCTATACATAGGGATCATTCTATTTCTTTCCAACCTGGATGCCTTTTATTCTTTTCTCTTTTGTCACTGCCCAGGCTACAATCTGCAGTATTAAAACAGAAAGAGCAAACATCCTTGTCATGTTCTTAATCTTAAAGGGAAACATTCAGTCTCTTACCATTAAATTAGACCTTAGCTGTGGACTTTTCATAGATACCCTTTAACAAATCAAGAAGTTCCCTCATATTTCTAGTTTGTTGAGTATTTTAATCATAAAAGTGTATTGGGGGGACACCTGGGTGGCTCAGTCAATTAAGCGTCTGCCTTCGGCCCAGGTCATGATCCCAGGGTTAAAAAATAAATAAATAAACTTAAAAAAAATATTTTAGCCTCTATATTCACAATGGATATACTGTAGTTTTCTTTCCTATAATGTGTTTGTCTGGTTTTGTTATCAGGGTAGTAATTAGCTCAGAATGAGTTGGAGAGTATTCCTTCCTCTTCTATTTCTTTCTTTTTTTTAAGATTTTTTTTAACTGATTTATTTGAGATAGAGCACAAGCAGGAGGAGCAGCAGAGGGAGAGGGAGAAACAGACTCCCAGCTGAGGAGGGAGCCCAACATGGGACTTGATCCAAGGACTGTGGGATCATGACCCAAGATAAAGGCAGACATTTAACTGACTGAGCGCTCAGGTGCCCCTTCTATTTCTTTTCAAAGAGTCTGTAAAGGATGAGAACTGTTTGCTTGAGTTTTTGGTAGAATTCACCAGTGAAGCCATCTGGGCCAGGATTTGTTCTTGTGGAAATGTTTAAATTACTAATGCAATCTCTTTACTTGTTATAAATCTATGCAGATTTTTTTGTTACTTGAGTCAATTTCAGTTATTTGTATCTTTCTACAAATTTCTCCATCTTATTTACCTAATTTTTGGTATACAATTATTCATAGCATTCCATTGTAATACTTTTTATTTCTGTAAAGTCAGTAGTAATGTCCCTTCTTTCACTCTTGATTTTAGTAATTTTGAGTCTTTTCTTTTTTTCTTGGTCAGTCTGGCTAAAGGTTTATCACTTTTGTTGATCTTTTCAAAGAACCAATCTTTGATCTAATCTTTGTTATTTTCTTTTCTGCTTGCTTGGAGTTTTGTTTGCTTTTTTTCTAGATTCTTAAAGTGAAATATTAGGTTAATGATTTGAGATCTTCTTTCTTAAATAGGTATTTACAGCTGTAAATTTCCCCCCAAGTACTGCTTTTATTGCATCCCTTAGGTTTTAGTATATTGGGTTATTTTCATTATCTTAAAGTACTTTTTTTAATCTCCCTTTGTTGAGGGAGGTCATCAAGAAGATGTGATCCCCACTTAAGCCGTGAACCAGACGCAGGCAATCGGCAGATCCTCGCCCCATCCTGTCCTTGGAATATGGGTTCCACTTGCCTTCTCTCCCAAAAGCTGCCCCGAGTACAAGTACACAGCCTTGAGAGAGCAATGTGGTACTGAGACCATCTGGATGGTACATGTGATTGAATCCAGTTAAGGCCTCTATATAAACTTTTAAAGACTTGGTGAGCAGGGGGGCGCCTGGGTGGCTCAGTCGTTAAGCGTCTGCCTCCGGCTCAGGTCATGATCCCAGGGTCCTGGGATCGAGCCCCACATCTGGTTCTCTGCTCCGCAGGAAGCCTCCTTCTCCCTCTACCACTCCCCCTACTTGTGACCCCTCTCTGTGTCTCTGTCAAATAAATAAATAAAATCTTAAAAAAAAGAGAGACACTCAACCAACCCAGGTACCCCCAATCTCTGCCTTTTAATTCAAGTGTTTAATCTGTTTACATCTAAATAATTACCGACAAGGTAGGATTCCTATCTGCCATTTTGCTATATTTTCAGTATATCTTGTACCTCTGTTTCTATAGTCTTCCATTACTGTCTTCTTTTGTGTTAGATATTTTTTAGTGCACCACTTTAATTCCCTTGTTTCTTTTGCTATACTTTTTTTAGCTAGTTAGTAGTTGCCTAGAGATTATAATTAACACCTTAACTTAAAACAATCCAGTCTGGGTTAATATGAACTTAAATGTAATAGTATAGAGAAATTGTACTCCAATATATGTCGTCTGTTCTCTTCCCCTTCTTTGTACTATTGTCATACAAATTACATCTTTATACATTATAAGCCCATCAGTACAGTTTTATTTAAACTGTATTTAAATTAATTAAGATTGTCTTATGCAGTTGTCTTTTAACCCAGATAAAAGACAAAAAGTTATTTTTTAAAAAATATGCTTTTATACTTAGCTACACAGTTGTCTTTACCATCGCTCTTTATTTCTTCACATATTCTATAATTTAATGCCTCTCATTTCAGCCTGAAGCACTCCCTTTAGTATTTATTGTAGGGCAGGTCTGCAAACAACAAATTCCCTCTCTCTTGTTTATTTAATAATATCTTAATTTCTCCGTTTTTGAAGGATGCTTTGCTGTATACACAATTCTTGGTTGAGAATCTTTTTCTTTCAGCATTTTGTAGATGTCAGCCCACTGCCTTCTGAGCTCCATGGTTTTAGATGAGAAGTGAGCTGTTAATCTTGAGGATCTCTCAAAAATGATGTCACTTTCATCACTGCTTTCAAGAGTATCCCTACGTCTTTGTCTTTCAACAGTTTGACTATGATTTGTCTAGATATTGATCTCCTTAGGTTTATCCTATTTGGAGGTCATCTTGGATATGCAGATTAATGTTTGTCACCAAATTCAGGGAGTTTATGTCTTCAAATAATCTTTGTGTACCTTTCTTCTACTCCTCTCTTTATGGGACTCTAATTATATATATATCAGTATGCTAGATGATGCCCCACAGATCTCCAAGGCTCTGTTCATTTTTATTTTTTTTAAGATTTTATTTATTTATTTGAGAGAGAGTGAGCGAGAGAGAACAGAGCAGGGAGGGGCCGAGGGAGAGGGAGAAGCAGACTCCACTGCTGAACAGGGAGCCCGATGCGCAGCTTGATCCCAGGACCCCAGTATCATGACCTGAGCCGAAGGCAGACGCTTAACAGACTGAGCCACACAGGCGCCCCTGTTCATTTTTCTTTATTCTTTTTTTCTTCCTGTTCCTCAGATTGGATCTATACTTACCTTGATATCGATCTAAATTATCTTAACAAACCTATTCTCAAATTCACTGATTCTTTCTTCTGCCAGCTCAAATCTGCTGCTAAACCCCTCTAGTAAATTTCTCAATTTAGTTATTCTATTTTCAACTCCAGAGTTTCTATTTGGTTTGTTTGTTTGTTTTAATAATTTCTACCCCTTCTCTGATATGCTCTATTTGGTGAGACATCATTTTCGTGTTTTCCTTTAATTCTTTAGACACAGTTTAAGTTCTTGGAACAGATTTATAATAGCAGATTTAAAGTTCTTGTCTAATAAGTTCAACATCTGGATCCTTTCAAAGATAGCTTCTACTGACTACTTTTTTTCCTGTGTATAGATTATATTTTCCTTTCTCTTTGTACATCTCATAATTTTTTATTGAAAACTGGGCATTTTAGGTAATACAATGTGGCAACTCTGGAAATCAAAATGCCCCCCTCCCCAGGGACTGTTGTTGCTGTTTGCTGTTATTGTTGTTGTTGCATTTGTGTCTTTAGTGACTTTCCTGAACTAGTTCTGTAAAGTCTGTAATTTCTTAGAGTTTACAGCTACTAAAGTCTTTGCTCAGTTAACTCAGCGGTCCATTCATGATTGGTCAGGGATTTCCTTAAGTGCCTTGAATAAGTGTCCCAGATATTGCCAAGGAACTCTGTGTTGAAGCCTTTCAATACTGGGGCAGGTTATAACTCTGCCTTTGCCTTCACTTCCTATTTGCACAGGGACTCAAGATTAGCCAGAGGTGAGGGACTGGGGCCTTCTCAGGTCTTTCCTAGGCATACATACAGTCCTGCCCTCGTGCAGCCTTCCAGACCCACAGCAATCTGTCAGAGCTCTTCAAAGCCCCCTGATGCACGTCCTTCTTCACGTCTTCCTTTTAAGATTTTGGCCAGACTCCTGTTTGCCCCCAACTGTGACATTAAACAATTGTCACTATTTTCCACAACACACTGGGACAGGGCTTTCCCACTGAACAAAGTCAAATAATGTTAAGTTCTGCAAACGGGGCTTTTCCAGAAAGCTGCAAGACTGGCCAAACAGCAACAGTGCTCTAAGAACAGAACTTTTTGAGGGGCTCCAAACCTGATCTGTCCTCTCCAGTGGCTACAAGGCTGCTGGCTTTCGCAGCTACATGGTTGTGAAGCTGATTATTTTCAATGCCACTACAAATCATGGGAGAGGAGAATGGGAGCAGGTCAAGTTGGAGGTTCAACAATTTTGTTGAGCAAATCCTCCTGAGATTGTTTTAACCTTTAGTTAATTCCCAGAGCTCTGACAAAGTTGATTTTGACCATTTTTACCACTGTTTCCATTTCTTGTATGGAGGGGTGGATTTATGGAGGTTCTCATTCCACCCCTCTGAGTAAATGGCAATTCTGCTATAGATTCAAAGCCACTACAGATAAAAGAATACTTTACCATTCATGTCCCGTCAATTCTGATTTCAATATCTCCAAAATCCACCCCACCTTTCCATTCCTACTCCCTTGATTCAGGCCCTCACTATCTCCTAGACCAAAGCAATTAATCTTTTCCTGACTTTCCTGTCTCTAAGCCTAGTCTAAAATCCATCCTCTGTATTCAAAATTACTGTTCCACTAATAAAAAATAAGTTGCATGGTGTCATTTTCCTTCTTAAAATACATCAGTGGATCACATCTTACTGAGGAGGTTCCCCATGATCTGGTTTCGGACTGTCTCTCCTACCTTGTTCTACTGCCACAACCCCACCACCCACTAGACACTACTCATACACAGACAACTCTGTGTGTCCTGCTGCCACTCATGCCTCTCTTCAGTGTGATGCATGGTGTTCCCCACTTTCCTGGATCATCTTCTTACACCATGAGCTTAGCAAGACCTGACCCAAGTATTACCTCTGTATTACCACGCCTGATCACTCTCTCCTAAGCTATCATCACTCATTTTCACTATCCATCTCACACCACTTAACTCTATGCATTCAAGGGCTTGAGCAACTGTGAGGACAGAGACCATGTCTTATTATTCCCAGTGTTTAGTATGTAAAAACAAACAACAACAACAACAAAAGCCACAGTCTTTATAATGCTCTACAAAGGTCACTTGTCTCCCCACCTCCATTACCACTCTGACCTAACCTCCTCTCCCTTCCTCTTGGCTTGCTCTATTGCAGCCACATAGGCCTCCTGTTTCTTCCATACACTGGTCATCTTCCCCCCATGAAAGCCTTTGTACTTGTTGTTCCCTCTGTCCAACATGTTCTCCCCACTAATTTCTATATGGCCCAGTGCCTTTAGGTCTTGTTCACCTGTTACCTTCATAGCAAGACCAATCCTGGTCACCCTATTTGGAGTTGAAAACCCACAGCCCCATATTCCCCACCACCTTCTCTCCTTAATTTCTATTGTACTTATTGTCTTCCAACATAAGATATAATTTTCTTTTTATTTTCCATCTCCATCTACCAGAATGTAAGTAAGCTCCATGTGAGCAGGCAGTGTTGTATTTTTTATTCACTGGTATAGCCTCAGAACCCAGGACAGTCCTTGGAATTTAGTAAGTACTCAGTAGATGTTCAGTGAGGAAAGAATGCCTAGCATATAGTATGTGTTAATAACAGCATACATCTGAGTACTTATAATGTGCTAAACTGTCCCAAGGGCTTTTACGCAACTGAGCTAAGAAACAACTAACATTGGGGGTGCCTGCGTGGCAGAGTCGGTTAAGCATCCGGCTCTTGGGGGCGCCTGGGTGGCTCAGTTGGTTAAGCGACTGCCTTCGGCTCAGGTCATGATCCTGGAGTCCCGCATCAGGCTCCCTGCTCAGCGGGGAGCCTGCTTCTCCCTCTAACCCTCCCCCCTCTCGTGTACTCTCTCTCTCTCATTCTCGCTCTCTCAAATAAATAAATAAATCTTTAAAAAAAAAAAAAAGCACTCGACTCTTGGTTTCAGGTCAGGATCTCAGGGTCATGAGCTCAGAAGGGAGTCTGCTTGAGATTCTCTCTCCCTCTCCCTCTGCCCCTCTCGCTCACTCACATTCTGTCTCTCTCACTCTCTCAAATAAATAAATATATAGATACAGATAGAATGAAAAAAAGAAAGGAAGAAAGGAAGGAAGGAAGGAAGGAAGGAAGGAAGGAAGGAAGGAAGGAAGGAAGGAAGGAAGGAAGGAAAGAAGGAAGGAAGGAAAAGAAAGAAAGAGAGAGAGAGAGAGAGGGAAGGAAGGAAGGAAGGAAGGAAGGAAGCAAGCAAGCAAGCAAGCAAGCAAGCAAGCATTTCTCCTCCAAAGGGAATGTTCTGCTCTTACTCTCTCCATTGCCACCATCCTGTCTGGACTCTCACAACTTTCACCTTGCTCTCCTCGCCTCCTCCAACCTATTTTCCACACAGAAGTCAGGGTACTCTTTTAAATATAATTAGCCTGGTTATTCACGTGATTTTCTTCAGCAGCTTCTGACATACCTAAGAGAAACTCAAACTCAGTGCCGGGGCCTTCAAAGCCCAGGATGTTCTGGCCTCCACAGAGCAGTCTGCTTTCATTTCTGCTATTCTGCCTCTCATTCACTATACTCTAGCTGCACTGGTCTTTCAGGTCCTGAAGCAGCCCTCCTGCCCTCAGGAGGCTGGTCCCAGGTCAATTTCAGGACCCAACTCACATGTTGCTTCTTCAGAGAGACCTTCTAGGAACACTCTACCTAAGTATTCTCTCTCTTAGGCTCCACCATGATGAAGTATACTCTAAAAACTATTTCTATTTTTAAAGTTTGAGTTCAGAGTTTAAAGTAACTCTTTGGAAAATTTAAGTATCCAAACTCCTCTGGATTGAGTCATCACTACCAATAAGATAATCTACTGACTTCACCACAAAGAGAAATTTCCATTTACTATATTCCATTACCAGGAAGAAACTGCCTCATTAACACAGATCATGTCTATGGAACAAAATCCTATTAGATGCCTGTCTCCCTTGCTTTGATTTCTGGGTCTCAGAGCACCACAAACTAAACTGCATATACTGTATCATTCTGTTTAATGGAGAACAAGATCCTCCCTGCTTGCCTGCTTCAGGTAAGAACTAGAAAAATGCCACAGAATCACACAGTCTCTTTAAATTCCACTTAGAGGGGCGCCTGGGTGGCTCAGTCTGTTAAGCATCTGCCTTCAGCTCAGGCCATGATCCTGGAGTTCTGGGATCAGGCTCCCCACTCAGCAGGGTAGTCTGCTTCTCCCTCTGCCTGTTTGTGTTCTTTCTCACTTGCTCGCTCTCAAATAAATCAATAAAAATCTTATAAATAAATAAATAAATAAATTCCACTTAGAAACACATGCCACGGACGCCTGGATGGCTCAGTGGGTTAAGTATCTGCCTTCGGCTCAGGTCATCATCCCAGGGTCCTGGAATTGAGCCCCCCATCGGGCTCCCTGGTCAGCAGGGAGCCTGCTTCTCCCCTCCCTCTGCTGCTCCCACTGCTTGTGCTCTCCCACTCTTGCTCTCTCTCAAATAAATAAAATCTTTAAAAAAAAAAAAAAAAGCACATGCCAAACAAGCTTTACAGTAAGAACTATCTTCTAAAATTAGGTTTTTTTTAAGACTTTTTATTTATTTGATAGAGAGAACGAGAGAGCGAGCACAAGCAGCGGGAGCAGCAGGCAGAGGAAGAGGAGAAGCAGGCTCCCCACTGAGCAGAAAGCCTGATGCGGGACTCGACCCCAGGACCCTGGGATCACGACCCGAGCCAAAGGCAGACCCTTAGCTGACTGAGCCACCCAGGCGCCCCTAAAATTAGATTTAATAATAAAAGGTATTATACTTCATTTGAGAATTAGAAAGTAAATATACTAAAGTCAAATTATTATTTCCCAAGGTGTGGTTAATCCAAAGTATAAAAAAACAGCCATAAAGGTCATGAAGGTCCATGTGTATAATATATAAAATTAGGGGGTGCCTGGTTGGCTCAGTCAGTTAAGCATTCAACTCTTGATCTCAGCTCAGGTCTTGATCTCAGAGTCGTGAGTTCAAGCCCCATGTTGGGCTCCACACTGGCATGAAGCCTACTTAAAAAAAATACATATACACCCACCCACCCACATACACACACACACACACACAGAGATATATAAAATTAGTCCAAAACTTACTTAAGAGAAACAGACTGTATGATAAGAGCAGTCACCACAATTGTGGATGCTGGAAAGAGATGATCAAGTGGTAAATACCCAGGCTAACAGAGCAAGTTGGAACCCAGCTGCCTGCAAGAGGGAGAACTAGTAAAAAGCAAACCTTCCCAGAGAACCTGAAAAGGCTTAGGAATTGGAAAACTCAGGAGGTGGACATCAGGAGGAGGGCTAAGTCTCCAGCAGACCCTGCAGCCTGGCAACCCACCCCCCCCAATCCCAGGAGAAAACTAGAGGTTTCCTCCCTGGAAAAGCAGGAACACAGAAGCTCTAGCCCTGGTGACACCAAGAATACTGGATTAAGGTGCCACACTAGGAAAAGCACAACTGAGTGACAGACTGATGGTGAAACACCGCCTCCCAGAACAATGGCAGATGGGTTTACAATACCCACCTACCTCACCAAGCAAGAGATGAGACTGAAGGGTCATTCTGGAAGAGACAACTGACACAGAGGTTCCCCCAATGACAGAGACCCCTCATCCATCACCATGCAGGGAGGCCTCCCACCAAAGCTCTGACCATGCTGGCCAATGCTGGTACATGTGAGTGGAGAGACTCCAATGACCAGGCATCTGGGAAGGTCTCACAGCATGAGCCAGAAACCAAAACAAACCTACAGAAAAGGAAATCAGAGCAAAGAGGCTATAAAGAAGAGGAAACTCCAAAGCAATGCATATTCTTACATAGAGAAAATACAGCTTTAAGAACCACATACCACCAAAAAAGGAGCACTCAGACAATAAGAAAGGCCTCAAATTATAAAAGTACTAGCAGAGGGGCGCCTGGGTGGCTCAATCGCTAAGCGTCTGCCTTCGGCTCAGGTCATGATCCCGGGGTCCTGGGATCGAGCCCCACGTCGGGCTCCCTGCTCCGCGGGAAGCCTGCTTCTCCGTCTCTCACTCCCCCTGCTTGTGTTCCCTCTCTCACTGTATCTCTCTCAGTCAAATAAATAAATAAAATCTTTAAAAAAAATAAAAAATAAAATAAAAATAAAAGTACTAGCAGAAATTTTTAAAAAGGTCCAAAAAAAGGACTAAAGGACAAAGTTGAAAGTCTCAGAAAATAAAACACCACAATGATAAAGAAATGGAAGATGAGAGATAAAAAGGTAAGAAAACGTAAGCCAAGAGGTCCAAATTTCACCTATTAGAGGACCATTCAAAAAGGAGAAAGTGAAAGGAAATTATCAAAGAAATAAAACAAGAACACTTCCCCAAACCGAAAGGACATGAGTTTCCAGATTGAAAAAGGTCACCACAGGCCACACCCCTGGCACAGCATCTTAAAATTGCAGACCACTAGAAACTAAGAATACAGCCATGCCTTCAAAATTGAGGAAAAGTTAGTTTCAGCTGGAAGTCTACCAGAGCCAAATTCTCAATTAAGTACAAAGGTAAAAAATACAAAAGAATTTTACTTGCTATACACTCTTATCGAGCACAAGCGAGCACAAGCCCAGAGCGAGGACTCCAAAGAACAGAGGTCCAGCCAGAGACAAGACCCTCAGGACTATGGTGAAGGGAAGTCCCAGGAGGGCAGCATGAGCAAAAATAACCTGTCCAGACGCCAGCAGAACTGATCACTCCACGAAGGACATGCCCAACATGGAAAGAAGGGGCTGAGAGACACCTGCTGTGTCCAACCACCTGAAGGGGGATTTACAGTCATGTCCAGAAGCTTAGGGCTGAAAGGCAAAAGGTGCATTAAAAAGTTCAAAAGTACAGGGTGCTGGGCCAGCTCAGTCGGTGGAGCACGTGACTCCTGATCTCGGGGTCGTGAGCTCAAGCCCCACATGGGGTGTAGAGACTACTTAAAAATAAAACCTTTTAAAAAAAGTAAAAGTACAAAAGTACAAAGGCAATCATTAACACCAAAGAACTACTGAGGCGCCTGGGTGGCTCCGCCAGTGAAGCATCTGCCTTCAGCTCAGGTCATGATCTCAGGGTCCTGGAATTGAGCCCCATGTCGGGCTCCCTGCTCAGTGGGGAGCCTGGTTCTCCCTCTCCCTCTGCTGCTCCCCTCCTGCTCATGCTCACACTCTCTCTCTAATAAATAAATAAAATCTTTTTTTAAAAAACTATTTTTTTAAAAAGAACTATTATTCTCACCTGGGAATATTTTCAGATATTCTTTCAAATATTTAATTATTAATTATAATTAATTATATTAATTATATTTATGTTAATTACATAATTATAATTATATTAATTAATGCTATACATTAATTAAATAAAATATCATGGCACATTAGAGAATGAGAGAAGGAAAGCTCAGGTAAATTAAATCCTCATCTTCCACAGTAAGAAGTCAATAAATCATAATATAACATGTGATTTAGTAATTACTTTTTATTTTAAAAACAAATATTAGAAAAAATGGCTGTAAAATGAAAATAATTGAGGTTTAGGAATGGGGAGATGAGGCAGACGTCAAGTATTTTATAATTAACTTCTTAAACTACATTCTTGATTTTAACTTTTTTGTAACTTTGTAAAACATTTAGGACAAGATTAGACAAGAAAATAACAAAAATGCACACAACTGGGAAGACTTGCCCAATTACTTCCTATGACACTACCTCTTTCCCTGCCATGCTAGGATCACCACCGTTGGTGATGAATGTCCGTGCACATGACCCCCACACAACCCTCTGGCCTTGACCTCAGCTCCTCGCATGATCTGGTCCCCACCATAGCCACCCCTCCAATAGTCACCCTCCTATGCACGCTCCACTGCAGGCGTCCTACCAGCCCCAACCTTTCAGCCCAATCAGGTAAGCCAACTCTTCTGACACCCAGGAGCCACCCTGACCCCAGGACCTATGATTTCTTTCTCTTTCCCTCTCTCTGTCCCCCTTGCCCGTCCTCAGCCCCTCTCAGCCAGCTTTAATCCCATCACAGTCCTGAACCTGCTTCTCCGTCTGTGCCCTTGCCTGGCAAAAGCCCTCCCTGCTGAATCCAATTCTTGGCCAACCGGCACCACACACAGCCTGGAGAGCTGAGTGTGCCTGGTGAAACCACACGCCCAGTCACTGGGCTGGCCTTGCACGTGGAGCCCAGGGAGGTCCTGCCCCTCTTTCCTAAACTGCCGCCTCACAGCTTCCCCTCTCCCCCCACTAGCCCCTCCCTCACTCCCCTCACTGGCCGCCAGTAAGCCCGCTCCCCCCCCCACAGCACACAATCACTCACACCACCTCCCCCTGCTCCTCAGTTTTTCTCCACGCCTCCACCTTTTCCCTGGCCCTTCTTTCTCTTTCCCAGCAGCCTACAAACATGCTCTACTTCCCCTACCACCCAGGAGTCCTCGCCTTCCTCACCTGGTTCTGAGCCTCCTAAGAGCTCTGCCTGCTTCCCCGCCCTCCTCTTCCCAACACCACAATCAGTAATTCTTCCCAAAGGTAAGCCCCTTCTCTGCTCACCACCAACCCCCCCACCCATCGCTCGGGGTGAAAGGCAGAGCTCTCGGAAGAGCCTACAGGATTCCCATCATCTCCCTTGCCCCTTGCACCCAACTCCATGTCCCGGCTCTCTCCCCAGTTCTTAGTCCAGCCACCCTGTCCACCAGCACTGCAGGGTATGCCTGACCCCCAGCTGCACTATCGAAACTGCAATTCCCTATTCCTGCTTTGTTTCCCCTTGATGTAGTATGCAACGCACTCTATATTAGACTTACGTCTACCTCACTAGAATGTAAGCCACATGAGGTATTCTTGTCTATTTTGCTCACTGTGCAAAATTGGCACTGAGTGAACTGATGAACAAATGAATTAAACCGCGGGAAGCCTGCTTCTCCCTCTCCCACTCACCCTGCTTGTGTTCCCTCTCTCACTGTCTCTCTCTTTCAAATAAATAAATAAAATCTTTGAAAAAAAAATGAATTAGGGGCGCCTGGGTGGCTCAGTCGGTTAAGCGACTGCCTTCGGCTCAGGTCATGATCCCGGAGTCCCAGGATCGAGTCCCGCATCGGGCTCCCTGCTCAGCGGGGAGTCTGCTTCTCCCTCTGACCCTCCCCCCTCTCATGTGCTCTCTCTCTCTCTCTCTCTCTCTCTCTCATTCTCGCTCTCTCAAATAAATAAAAATCTTAAAAAAAAAATGAATTAAACTTAAAAAAAATCTTTTTTGACCCCACTGTGGTAAGCAGAATACCACCTCTACCCCACCACTCCATCGTGCAAAGATGCCCACACCCTAATACTAGGACCTTGTAGGATATCTTCCATGGCAAAAGGAACTCTGCAGATGTAATTAAGATAGGGGATATATCCTGGATCATGCAGATGGGCCCAATCTAATCACATGAGCCCTTAAAAGCAGAGAACTCTTTCTGCCTAGAGGCAAGAGATGAGCTAAGAAGTCGGAGAGATCCTATTCTGAGAGGGATCCATATTTTGAGAGGGATTCGTATTTTGAGAGGGATTCACTGGAGGGGCCTCATGGGAGGCTTGAGGAGGAATGTGGGCAGGCTCTAGGAGGTGGGCCAACAAAGAAAGGGGACCTCAGCCCCACGCTACAAGCACTGATTGGAAGCAGCGTCACCACCAGAGTCTCCAGAAGGGACACCTTGATTTCAACCCTGTGAGACTCTAGGCAGAGGACCCTGCTGAGCCAGGCCGTTGCATGGCTTCTGTCTACAAACACGAGATAGCGCAGGAGTGCCAGTCTAGGCTGCTAAACCTGTGTTAACTTGTCACAGCAGCAAGAGAAAGCTAACATGCTCTCTGCATCCTGCAGTCACCCTCTCCTTTCCCTCCTCTTTACAGAGGGTAAAGTCCTTGAGGGTTGACACTCACGTTTCCCAATTAGTCTCCCTTAAACTACCCCAAGGTTCACTTCTGCTCAGCCCACTCAAGTGACCCACCAGACTACTTCCCCCACACTGGCCTGTGCTCTTCCCACCCGGACATGTCTCTCCCTGACTGCTCCAGGTCTGCATGCCTGGAGCTCCAGCCACCTTCCTAGAGAGCTGGGCCAGCACTGTGCTTGGGGGAGAAGACCTGGAGCCAGGTAGCCTGAGTCTGAACCCCCGTTTTCCTACTTCATAAGCAGTCACGTGGCCTTAGGCTCAGGGCCTCAGGTTCCTCATCTCTGAAACAGGGAGGACCAGAGTACCTACTGTAAAGGATTATCCTGACAATCAGACATATAAATGAAGGTAGCGGGCTTGGAAGCACGGCAAGCACACAGGAAAGCTATAGGAGTAAGAGCTATGTTCTGATGATTTCCACTCACTCCCTCGGTGCGCTCCCAGTCTCACAGCTTTAAACAAAACCTACAACGAATGCCCCTGTATTTTTACCTCTAGCTCAGACCTCTTCTCTGAATTCCAGTCTCGGATATCCAACTGCAGATTCAACGTCTCTCCCCAAAACCTAATGGTGATAAACAGGGACATGATTTACATTCCCACCTCAGGCAACTAAAAACCTAGACAAAACAACAGTTTTCAGAAACTGGATAACAGACTATGGACAAGAGTGCTCACTGAGAGACAGAAAACAAACAAGATGAGTCTTACCACTGCTCCAGCTTACTGCTTGGGGAGGGGACCCCACACAGAGCCCTAAGGTCTCCCTAAAGTGAGGAGACAGACTAAGGAGGCTAGAACGTGCAGGGCAGAACCCTGGAATAGAGGGTGCCTGGGTGGCTCAGTTGGTTAGGCGACTGCCTTCGGCTCAGGTCATGATCCTGGAGTCCCGGGATCGAGTCCCGCATCGGGCTCCCTGCTCAGCGGGGAGTCTGCTTCTCCCTCTGACCCTCCTCCCTCTCGTGCTCTCTCTATCTCTCATTCTCTCTCTCTCAAATAAATAAATAAAATCTTTAAGAAAAAAAAAAAAAAGAACCCTGGAATAGAGCCTGCGGCAGGGAGAGCAGAGTGCCAGAGTGCTGCAGAGGGGTCCTGGCGTCTTGCTCTCATTACTGATCTGCCCAAGCAAGACAGGAAGCTGCTGAGGCTGTGAAAGAGCCACTGGAAAGAAGCCAGAGGGTAAACCATGGAAGGTAGCACAGGGCCAGCAAGCCAGGGGGAAACCTCATAAAACACAGGGCATGGAGCAGAGTTCTGAGAAGGAGCACTACCCCTCAAGAGTAGGGTGAAATCAGCACCAGACTAAAGGCTGCTCTGGGTCCTCCTTGTAAGAATCAAACGGTTTCCAGGTAGCTCAGCTTCATCAAGAAAAAAGCTCAAGGATATTTAAAGAAACACAACAATATTCAGGACTGACAAGGTGAAATTCACGATGTCCGGCATCCAGTAAAAAATTACAGATATGCAGGGCACCTGGGTGGCGCAGTCAGTTAAGCAACTGAATCTTGGTTTCAGCTCAGGTCATGATCTCAGCATCTCGAGATGGAACCCCGCATGGAGATGGAACCCCGCATCGGACTGCAGGCTCAGCAGGCATTCTGCTTAGGATTCTCTCTCCCTCTCCCTCTGCCCCTCCCCACTCACACGCTCTCAAAATTTAGATTTTGACAGAGAGAGAGCACAAGCAGGGGGAAGGATAGAGGGAGAGGGAGAAGCAGGCTCCCCACTGAGCAGGGAGTCCGACACGGGATTCGATCCCAGGACCCCGGGATCATGACCTGAGCCCAAGGCAGACGCTTAACCGACTGAGCCACCCAGGTGCCCCAATAAATAAATCTTTAAAAAAAATACACCTTCTCCAGGCTACCTGACATGACCACATCCTTTGACATTGAGAACCCTCCCTACTCTGTTCCTCTTCCCTACTTTTTGTCCACAACAGATCAACAAAAAGATGAATGGATGGAGATAGATACATGTTTTTCTCATTTATTTTGTCTGCCTACTCTCACAAGAATTTAAGTTCTTTTTTTTTCTTTTTAAGATTTTATTTATTTGACAGAGAGAGACACAGTGAGAGAGGGAACACAAGCAGGGGGAGTGGGAGAGGGAGAAGCAGGCTTCCCCGCGGAGCAGGGAGCCCGATGCGGGGCTTGATCCCAGGACCCCGGTATCATGACCTGAGCCGAAGGCAGACACTTAACAACTGAGCCACCTAGGTGCCCCAAGAATTTAAGTTCTGAAAGTACAGGAATTTTGTCCATTTGGTTAACCACTGAATCCCCAGTGCCTAGAACAGAAAAATGCCTGGCACATAGCAGGCCCTCAGTAGATTTCTCAAATGAACAAACAAATGAATTGTACAATTACATCAGAAAACAGAATCCAGGGGTGCCTGGGTGACTGTCGTTAAGCGAATGCCTTCGGCTCAGGTCATGATCCCAGGGTCCTGGGATCGAGCCCAGCAAGGAGCCTGCTTCTCCCTCTCCCACTCCCCCTGCTTGTGTTCCCTCTCTCGCTGTGTCTCTCTCTGTCAAATAAATAAATAAAATCTTTAAATAAATAAATACATAAAAATCTTTAAAAAAAAAAAAAGGGAAACAGAATCCAGAAAATTAAATAAATTTTGAAATATATACCTTCAAAATACACTTCACTCTTGGGGTCACACCAAAAGTATGGCAAAACAATAAGAACACTGTATGAAGAACTTCGTTTTCTTGACTACTTAAACAGATTTAAATTACATCTACAGCAAATGCTGCACTAGAGAATATCCATCAGACATCAGCACCCAACAGAAGAGCATCTCCTGTCCCTCTATGAGCAGCATCTGTGCAAGGGGCCCACACCTCCATCCCATGGATGACAATCTCAAAAAGGCCAGGCCTCAGGAACTGAACTTGGCACAAACAGACCCTCAGACAATCACCTCCCACCTCCCTCTTCCTCCACATTCTCAGCATTTGGGAAAGCTAGATGTACTACGTTATGGAAGGACAACTCTAATTGTGGTTAAATAATAAGGCAACAAGAGTCTTAAAAAGATAATTACATGAACAGAAGCTACAAGCCAATTAAAAGAAATAACTGAGATCGTGAGGAATGTGTCCTATGGAAGAAAGGCCTACTGAAGACTTACGGATGGAGGCATGTTTCCACCACGTCCCCTGGCACAGTCCAGCATGAACTCAATCATGGAGGACTCTGATTCTCATAGGCACAACAAGGTTCAAACTCAGGTTCTGACCTGGTTGTGTTGTACGTGACATTAAAAAAAAGGGGGGGGAGGGCGCTTGGGGGGCTCAGTCGGTGAAGCGTCTGCCTTCGGCTCAGGTCATGATCCTGGAGTCCCGGGGTCTAGCCGTGCTTCTCCCTCTCCTTCTGCTCCTCCCCCTGCTCGTGTGTGCGCTCGCTCTCTCTCTCATTCACTCTCCCTCTCGAATAAATAAAATCTTAAAAAAAAAAAAAAGCACAGAACTGTATTTTTCAGTAGCAATAAATGCAATCCAAAAGTGTTCCAAAACTGGGGCGCCTGGGTGGCTCAGTTGGTTAAGCATCTGCCTTTGGCTCAGATCGTGATCTCGGGGTCCTGGGATCGAGCCCCACATCGGACTCTCTGCTCAGTGGGGAGCCTGCTTCTCCCTCTGCCTGCTGCTCCCCCTGCTTGTGCTCGCACTCAATCTTTCTGTCAAATAAATGAGTAAAATCTTAAAAAAAAAAAAAAGTGTTCCAAAATACTCATTTTCCTGCTATATTTTTTCTATCAGTTGAATAGTCTTCTAAAACAGCATCAGTTGAGTATCCTTTCTCAATACTTTTTAAACTGTATTAGAAACATGTAATTGCTCTCTCGACCACATCACATGAAGGCAGGCTGGCCACAAAAAAAGCAAAATGCAAATCCCAATACAGCACTGCCTGCCCTAAGGAGCTCCAAGTGCTTTAGGTACACTAAATAACTACTCCTCATTACACTCCTGAGTTGCCACCAGAAGGGATTTTAAAGGCAAGGAAAACACCTTAGGATGCACAACAAAAACCAGGCAACACAACTTGGATGCTGATATCCACTTTTAGCTGTGCAGACAACAAATCCTGGGGCACATGATAAGGTAAATGGGAAACATCCAGAATACAAGGGATACACAAAAGCACCACAGCTTTCAGTGGGTTCAAATTTGGGGCAAAAAGGAAGACTCCAGGGTGCCTGGGTGGCTCAGTCAGTTAAGCATCTGCCTTCGGCTCAGGTCATGATCCCGGGGTCCTGCGATCGAGCCCCACATCGGGCTCCCTGCTCAGGGGGGAGTCTGCTTCTCCCTCTCCCACTCCCCCTGCTTGTGTTCCTTCTCTCGCTGTCTCTCTCTCTGTCAAATAAATAAATAAGGGCGCCTGGGTGGCTCAGTCGGTTAAGCGACTGCCTTCGGCTCAGGTCATGATCCTGGAGTCCCGGGATCGAGTCCCGCATCGGGCTCCCTGCTCGGCGGGGAGTCTGCTTCTCCTCTGACCCTCCCCCCCTCATGTGCTCTCTCTCTCTCTCAAATAAATAAATAAAATCTTTAAAAAATAATAATAATAATAAATAAATAAATAAATAAAATCTTTTAAAATAAATAAATAAAATAAAATTTTACAAAAGGAAGACTCCAGACTCTACAGAGCCACAATTTGCAAAGGTGAGAAAGAAAAGGAAACAGGATCAGGATCTGACCCAAACCACCAGGCAGAAATGTTTGTTTCCCTAAATGAACATATCCAGCAGAGTCATTCACTCAAGGCCCCGTTTCCTGAGGCAGCAGGAAGCTGAGGGAGCTATTCGGGGCCAGAACCTGGCAAAGGGAGCGGGTCTCAGCCTCACTGCAAAGACCTTCCTCTCCTTGTGGGGCACGTGACTGCCCTCTCCAACCTGTTGCACCCCCACTAACAGAGATACAAACTCCAAGGGCCAGCCCACAGGCCCCATCCCCCCGCCCGATGTGCCTCCCACCTGCCCACCTGGGGGCTCCCACCCCCCACAGAATTGTCCTAACTCCGCTTCCCACACTCTCGTTATTAGACGATTGTGGGCCGCAGTCCTAACCCTCTTTGCCAGTAACAGTGAAGGAAAAAGAATGAAGACTTGGCAGGAAGTGATGTGTGAAGGCAGGCAGGAGCCAGAATGTCACCACAAATTTAAACTGCATCTTACGAGCAGTCACAACACTTTGGGCAAGGCCAGGACTCCCGTCTCCCTTTCTGGCACTGGGTACCCATGCATCTCACTGTCCCCACACTCTTCTTGGTCTTCCTCCCAACTCAGTCACCAGGGCACTACTTTGAAAACAAGGCCACTTCCTCCTTGCCTGCTATTTATCCCATGCACCGTGGTTAAACCCTTTTGGGCCTCTCCACCAGAGTGCAAGAGCTAATCTTATCGCTCAGCCTCAGCTCCCACCTCCCTGTGGTAACTCCCACTTGAACCTATCTGCCCTGAACGTCTAAGCAAATGGCACATACAACTTTTCATGAAATTTCAACCATGTCAACAAAAGTCAGTTATTTTGAAAAAGGACACTGCCAGAATCAGTAAATGCAGTTTTATAATCTAAATCTTAGACATCACAAGACCTAGTGAAAACTGTTCATCTCTATTTTCTTAAGAGCACCATTCATGGACGCCTGGGTGGCTCAGTCATTAAGCGTCTGCCTTCGGCTCAGGTCATGGTCCCAGGGTCCCGGGATCGAGTCCCGCATCGGGCTCCCTGCTCCATAGGAAGCCTGCTTCTCCCTCTCCCACTCCCCCTGCTTGTGTTCCCTCTCTCGCTGTCTGTCAACTAAATAAATAAAATCTTTAAAAAAAAAAAAAAAAAAAAAGAGTACCTTTCATTTTGTTAAGGTGAAGGCAAAATTATTTAATCTACTTCATACTGCTCTGGAAAATGACAGAAACCATCAACTTTCTAACTCTCAAACTTGTGGGTTTTTTTTTTTTAAGATTTTATTTATTTATTTATTTGTAAGAGAGAGAGATCACGCAAGCAGGGGGAGCAGCAGAGGGAGAGGGAGAAGCAGACTCCCCACTGAGCCAGGAGCCCAACGTGGGACTCGATCCCAGGACCCTGAGATCATGACCTCAGCCAAAGGCAGAGGCTCAACCGACTGAACCACCCAGGCGTCCCATCAAACTTGTGGTGTCAATATCAAACCCCTGTGCTGACCAAAATGAAAGAGGACAGCAGGGGTGCCATTCCTATGTATCTATCCAACATTCATTTCATCACACTGGATCCAGGGAGGGAATGGACCAGACACACTTTAACAAAAAAAGAATATTCAATAAGGTCAAGGGTAAATATGAAACATTCCAAAGTCTGACTTAGAACTACCTTTTGTAGATGCCTGAGCACCTGGTGTTCCTCTAGTATTCCGTCTGCCCTCTAGGACCTCCCTACCTTGCTTTCAGGGCAAGGACTCATCTTGTCCACCTGACAACTGCTTATTCCCCTTATTCTGCATTCAAGAGCCCTGAATACAGGTGGTGCTCAATAAAGATAAATGCACTGGTGAGAACTCATCCCCCCATTTGTCTGCAAACTCTTCAGGGGGACAGGGACCACACGTTCTATTTCTGTGAACCCCACAAATTTCACATTAACAGGCGCAGATGCCATCCCTTACCTAAAACCTGAGGCCCAATGTGTCCCAGAATCCAGAACTGCTCAAGACTTCAGGATGCAGCACAGCACACGGTCACTGTGTCCTGGAAGCACACACTTGCGAACACTCACGAAGGAGGGAGACCACACAGAGCTTCGAGGCTGTGCTTTTGCCAAATGAGTTCACCGAAGACTTACAAAAAAGACTTCGTTTTGGGAGTCTTATAAGCTTTGAAATTTGAGCTAAGGGAAGATAGTCTCAGGCCTGAGAAATTCCAAGGTGCTCAGAGCCCCGCCCACTCAGGAGCTCACACCAGAGAGCCACCTTCTCTGGGGGCACCATCACACTGGAATCCTCCCCTCTACTCTGATTCTATTCGATTTTCTAAAAGCCAAGATAATGCTATTTAATCTCACAAAGACAGCCTTTCCAATAATTCTGCAACTACAAAATCCTGACACATATGTTGCCAAAACAACAGAGTAAAAATCATTTTAAGAGGAAAGAGAAGTAATGCTAAGTATCTGGCATGAGAATATACTTATCACCAGGACATTTCAACTTGTCATAAAAGAAACAGAGGGATACCCCCCCCCTCTTCAGAGGAGCCAGAAGGGAAACAGGGAAGAATACATAAGGATTTCCTCGAAGCAGTAATCACCAACCTTGGCAGAAAAATTCAACCTGGATCAAAGACTTCCTTCCTCCTCCAGCATGGCGGTTCGTCCCTCCTTATACTCTCTGTCACACACTTCCTAAATCCGCTTCTAAAGAATATAAATTATGCAGAAGAGTGCAAAAGAAAATATGCAAGAAGAGCATTCTTTTTCAAAGAGTCAGCATTTTTTAAATGTCCAGGCAAAACTAAAATGAACCTTAATTTTTTTTAAGAACTTTAAAAGTTAAAAAGCAGACTGACAAACTCTGATTCTGATCTTATCACTCAGGAAAATCAAGTACCAACTTTATGTTTAATTTCCTACGCTGATGCTTAAGCTGAATTACAATTTTATGTTGGTTCTCCACATCCAATTTATGACTCACAACAAATGGAATTTTATGAACAAATAAGTGTTTTAAACTTTAGTCATGCTAAAATATAATTCAAAGGGATGCCCAATTTCAACAAAGTTAACAAAACAGAAAGGACAAAGTTTTGTGACCAACACAATGAAGAGAGCACTGATACTTACTCTACTAGTTTATCACCGCACCTGCAGCAAAACTGAATGCTTTCTCCAAGAACATGGGAAATTTGGTTTTTGCCAAATAGCTAATTACATCTCTCCACTTGTTTCCCTACATTTAAGTGAGTGCCTGGAAGGATTAAATAAAATGCCTCCAAGCATGATGGAAGTGTCCTAACCCATCTGCACAGCCCCAGCCCCTGCCACCTCGTGCACGGAGGAATAAATGGCAATTTCCTGCCCACTGGCAACATGACTGGTCTCTCAAGAATGAAGACCTATCACTTCTCTTTCATAGCAGTCTTGATTATTTTGCAGTCAATTCCGAGTCTGACATTTTCACCAGTGTTTTATATTCTCAAGACTTTTGTAGTGTTGACATGTCAATGGCAATGAATAAAGAGGTGCATTAATTAAGTTATATATGACTGTCTGCCAATAAAGCACACGTGTAAAAGTAAACAAAAGTTCCAAAATAACTGAACAGCAAATACTATTATTTTCCCAATTTCAGCAGTTCTTTCGTTTTCCTTAAACTCATCACTTGAGGGGCGCCTGGGTGCCTCAGTCGGTTGAGGGCCAGACTCTTGGTTTCGGCTCAGGTCATGATCTCAGGGTCGTGAGAACGAGCCCCATGTTGGGGCACGGCGCGGGCTGTGGAGCCTGCTTGAGATTCTCTCTCCCTCTCCCCTCCGCCCTTCCTGCTTGTGTGTGCGCGCGCATGCACACGAGCGCGTGTGCATGCTCTCTCTCTCAAATAAATAAATCTTTAAAAAAAAAATCCATCACTTGGATATGATAACCATCAATGCAACAGCCTGGATGGACCTCAAGGGGATTGTGCCGAGTGAGAAACGACAATCTCAACATACTGTACAATCGCATTCACACAACACCCTTGAGATGTTATGTAGAGACAGAGGACAGACTAGTAACTGGGGGTGGGAAGGTGGGCTATATGGGGTAACACAAGGGGGCTTTGTGACGATGGAACAGCTTTATATCTTGATTAATGTGGGGGTTACACGAAGCTACATGTGATAGAAGTACAAAGACCTGCACACACACCAGTGTTAGGTAAAACTGATAAAATGTGAATACGCCCTGTGGAATGTACCAACGTCAGTTTCCTGGTGTTGAAACTGTACTGTTATGCAAGAAATCCCCCTTTGAAGAGATGTGGTGAAGGGTGCCGGGACCTCCCTGTCCATTTCTCTGCAACTTCTTACGAATCTACATATCAAAACAAAGATTAATGGGCGCCTGGGTGGCTCAGTTGGTTAAGCGACTGCCTTCGGCTCAGGTCATGATCCTGGAGTCCCGGTATCGAGTCCCACATCGGGCTCCCTGCTCCGCGGGGAGTCTGCTTCTCCCTCTGACCCTCTTCCCTCTCATGCTCTCTATCTCTCATTCTCTCTCTCTAATAAATAAATAAAATCTTAAAAAAAAAAAACAAAGATTATTTAAAAATTGGGACTAAATAAAAGGATTAGGATTTTTTTAAATACCAATTTAAAAAAATAAAGAAACAGTTCATTAGCTCCCACACACTGAACTCACATTAGCCAAATTCAGTGGCCCTGGGTTGAAGTTAATCAAAAAGGATCAAGTTAATTTTATGAGGCACTGAATTAGTTTGCTACCTGAGCCACAAAAGCTACAGGCTTGGGGAAGACCGCATGTCAGGAGCACCTTTTCAAATCCTGGAGCATATTCACTGTTGCCTATGCTAAGAGGAGCAATGTTCCCAGCCAGGCATCTGAAGTGAACAACTTACATGAGGTGCAGAGATGCAGAGCCCACTCCTGAAGGCCTTAAAGAGGGAAATTTAAAAAACTAGCTCAAAAGGTAAAAGAGAGCTGTAACTTTAGAGTTGAAACAGACTTTAGTGATAGTCTAGTTCGAAACCCACCCCTCTCCATCAGCTGAGAAACCTGAAGCTCAGTGGCCACTGGCTTTGGGTCGTGAAGCAGGTGAGAGGTAGTCAGGGTCCGGGCCCTTGCCAGCTTGGTGCCCTCTCTGCACAGAGCCTAGCTACATCCGCCACACTCACAACAAGAAACTAAGCACACAGAATCAGAAGTCGGCAGCGAAAAGGGGACGCAGAGACCCCTCTCCCTGCGTTAACCCCGGTTAAGATCAGACCGGCTCTGGCCAGGGTTAGCTTTCCAACCCCATCTGCAGCCACCGGCCCACGCGTGCTTAGAACATTGATTCCCTGCTGCTCCATGCACATCTTGGCTCCCTACCTGCAGGGCCCTTTCGACAAAATCATCTTCTATCAAGTCCTCTCTAGCTCACTCATCTACTCATTTACTGGGCACATGTCTCATGCCAGATGCTGTGCAAGCAGTGGACGAGTGACATGACAAACAGGACAGTTGTGGTGCCCACCTCACGGGGCTTACAGTGCAGTGAGGGCACAGCGCCACACACCAGTGACACCGCTCTGCAGGAAAAGCGCAGCATTATGACTGACAAAGTAAGGGCACAGCGAGGTCAGAAAGGTGTTTCTGAGGAAGGGGCCATAATAAACAGAGACCTGCGCCCAAGAAGGACGAGGCACCCCTTCCTCCTTAAGCTCCTTCGGGAAGGAGAGCGGTCTTTTTCGTTGGTCTATACCAGTGGCCCTCAACCAGAGAAAACTTTGCCCCATAGGGCAATGTCTGGACATATTTTTTGGTTGTCACAACGGAGGCATCTCGTTGCAGAGGCCAGGGATGCTGCTATCCACCACCACTGGACAGCTCTGCACAACAAATGGCTGGCCCCACTCTCAACAGTGTGGGGGTGGAGAAAGCCTGCTCTACAGTCAGTCAACAAGTATCTGCCGAGTCCTCAGTATGTGGCAGGCACCTACCTTCCACTCGAACGCAGACCTAGCACAGGACACATGTCTAATATGCAGGTGACTGGCTGTCCAAGAAAATGGGTTTCGATCTCGGTGTCTTTCTTGCCCACCGCATTTTTTTCTTCCAGAAAGGAAGGACTGACATCACTCCTAATTTAAGGCTGCTAACCCTTTGGCCAAGGGCTCCCCTGCAGTACTAGCACACAAACACTTAGCGTTACAAGATGCATTCTGATTATGAGCGCTACTGACTTGGAGATCACATTAAACAGCAAAGGAAGGAAAAGAAGAAGAATACTGCCTACTTGTAAAAGCTCCGATATGAGAGAGTGTTACCACATGGATCTCTGGGTTTCTCGCACAGGAAGGAGAGGGACAGAAGATCTAAGCTTCCACAGTCTGGGGGGGAACCAGGCTGGCATCCGGGTCCTCCAGTCTAAGGAGGTGAGGGGTTCAGGGGGAGGCTCAACACAAGAGCATCTACCAGCAGGTGAAGTTACATTCTTCAAAATATACATTAAACCTAAGGTAATAAAAATCAGTCAGCTACCGGGTGGATAACAAAAAATAAATAAAACGCACCAGATGGGAAACGGGTTTTATGTTCAATTTCTTCAATAAAATAAAAAGGACGTTCTCTGAACACCGTAGTTGCTCTACAGACCAAGCCAGATTTATTGGTGGACCCTCGCCGCCCCCACCAGCCTCCTGGCCTGATTCCCTTCTGGTGTGGATTTTTTCCACTGTGAGGAGACGCGCGTGTCCCTGAGAACGCACAGAGCAGTCACCCCAAAGCCATCCCACCCTCCACCGCCCCAGTGTCTGGATTCCCTCGGGAAATGAGTCATTTTAATCAGGGCGTAATAAGCCGCCAGAACCGGGCAGAGCTCTTCCCACTCCCAAAGTGAAGATCCATGCTATTTTGGAAAACGCTGGGTTAAATGCTCCATTACTAGAAAGACGAGCAGTGTGCTCGCGATGACATCATGCTGGGGGGGGTCTTCGCCGGAACCCGGTCGACGATGCCACAGCCCCCTACGCGGGTGGAGAACACCGCCCGCCCTGCACCCTGCACCCCGTGACCCCTGTCCCACCGCTCGCTGACCCGCAGGCCCCAGTCAGAGCCCCCGACCCTGCCTCCCAGAAGCCCGCGCCCTCCTCCCCCGCCCTGGAGGTCCCTCGCACCCCCGACCTGCGCCCCCTGACCCCTGCCCTCTGGGTCCGCACCCAGACCCCCGCCCCGCACCCCCGCACCCCAAAGCTACGCCCCCGGACCCCCGCCCTCTAGGTCCCCAACCGGGACCCTCGCAGCCCCTGCCTGCGCGCCTGAACCCCCGCCCTCCGGGTCTGCCCCGGGCCCCCGCCCCGCACCGCGCCCCGGACCCCCGCC
>NW_027397180.1:615057-622396 GCF_003265705.2 Callorhinus ursinus | reverse complement strand
GGGCCCCTCCCACAGACCAGGCACCCCACCCGGGCTCCGGGCCTCCAAGACCTCCTGGGGGAAACCGGAGGAGGGAGACTGGAATCCCTATAAGGCAGCAATTTCAACATCTCCCCAGACCCTCCGAAGAGCTGGGCCAGCAGAGGGCTTCCTGGAGAAGGGGAGATCCCCAGAGAACACATCCCCACACCTGGAGATAACCCTCCCACGGCCAAGCCGGGGACTCGGACCAAGCAGACCCTGACCCGCCCCCCAGCAGCCACTCACAGAACAGGACAATGCCCAAAGGCTGCAGGGCCCATGTGGGGCACAGACAGAGTGGCAGCTCAGCTGAAGCGGAGGGCTTCTCTGAGGAGGGGCTTGGAGCTGGACAGACATCCCACCCCCTTTCAGTGCTGATTCTGGGCCTCCCAAGCCTCCTGGCATTTCCCAAAGTATATGTGTGTTTAGGGAGGGGGGTCCCAGAGCCTGATGAGACACACAGGCAGCCATGAGAAAGACCCCACACTTCCTCCCAGCTCCCACACCTTGCCAGACACACAAGCCCTCAGGTCATTATTATGATCAGACCTCGGGCCTGAGTCCACTCAGCCCTCCCTAACCACGGTCACTCCTCAGCAAGGGACAGTATACCTTTATGAGTATGAAGTGACTTGGAAACAGTTTCATTTCTTAGGTTGTGTGAATTGGACATCTGTCACATTTTAGCCACTTGCCACAACTGTGTTTCTAGGGGCAAGGGTGGAGCTGAAAGTCTCTTTCCAGCATCCGTGGCTACTGGGAAGTAAGGCCACAAGCCCACGACTGGCATCATGAAGGAGAAAACAAGAGCTGGGGAGCCCAGAGCCTGCAGCATGGCCACGGTGTCTGGGGGCATCCTGCACCACTAGCTGGCTATTCCCACACCTGAGCCTGCCCAGCCCTCCGGTCACTTTTGCAAGTGATGCTTCCCATAATCCCTGGAGTGGGTTGCAGACAATGACCCTTAGAGAAAATTGGGGTTGGTGGCCTGGTCCAGATGTGGCTAGAGGCCCTGAGCAGGGTGCAGGGACAGGGATGTGGCACTCCTGGGCACCTGGTCACAGGAATGACATGCTTGGGGAAGGCCAGGCTCTTAGAAGCAAGCATGTCCCCTGCCATGGACAACAGCTGAGCATGAGGAATTCAAGAACTCTGTGGAGGGACTGGTGTTTTGAATGAAACAGACCAACTAGAGAAGGGAAGTAATGGACTCAAACTCCTGACTGCTCTTCTTGGGGCGGCAGGAAGCTGCCCGTGACCAGGGAGCTCGTTTTTTATAGCCATCAGACTGAGCCCAAAACCACATGGCTGGATTTGGGTTGTGGCAAAACAACCAAAGAAGTTGAATCTACAACCTCCCCAAATTTGTGGGAACGCTGGAGTGCTGGGGTGGCACGTGTAGGATCCAGAGAACTGGACCGGAGTAAACGGCATAAGCTGGGGACCCCTTCCCCTCCTTGCCAAAAGCCCCTCTGCCAGCCTCCATGGCCCCTCTCCCCACATTGGATGAAGTTGTCCCCGCCCTTGAAGATGCTGTAATGACATCCCTTGAAGGAGTTACTTTGTAAGAGAAAAGTCTGTTTCCCTCAAAGCCCCCTGGCCCAGCCCCACCCCTGAAACCTGGGAGAGTCGGGTCCCCAACATAAAGCTGCACTGCAATGGGGAAGGCTTAGCCACCAGGAGAATGGAGACCCACAGGAAGTTAGGTTTATGCCAGCAGAACTCTGAACGTGTGTGGGATGAATTCTGAGAGAGTGGACCTGTCCCACGGGGCACCCAGCTATTTGGGTCAGCTGAGCCAGCGTGAACAACCAACAGCCTGAAAGCTGGACTCCTGGGGCCCATGTTAAAACAGGGTTGAGATGCCAGAAATTCCAGGATATGATGCAGAGAAAGGAATTCAGAGATTTCTTCTCTCCCAGTTCTAGAAGCTAGGAGTCAAGGTGTGAGCAGGGCTGGTGCCTCCTGAGGCTATGGATGAGGATCAGGCCCAGGCCCCTCTCAGCTCGGAGGTGGCTGTCTTCTCCCTGTGGCTCCTCACGAGGCCTTCCCTCTGTGCTCCTCTCTCTCTCTCTCTCTCTGTCCAAATTTCCCCTTTTCATAAGGACACCAGTCACACTGGATAAAGGGTCTGCCCTACACCAGTATGAACTCAATTAATTACATCTGCAGTGACCCAAGTAAGGTCACATTCTGAGGGACTCCAACGTGTGAACTTTTAGGAGACATGGTACACCCCATAACATTGGTAATGTGAGCACACGTGGGGACAGGATTTTGAGTCTGTGCCCCCTTCTCTATCTATCCTGGCTACTTGGAACATGGTTTTGATCGCTGGAGCTCCATCTCAGACGGTGGCAATAGTCCCTCCACTCACCACTGCACCAGCCTGCAAACCTCCCGTGTTTACGCCACAGCTACTGAGACTGGGGGCTCTGTTGCATTCCGCCCGATCAAGATCCTAGTTAACACCTCTTCTCACACCTGAGGGCTTGGTGTCCTTGAAGTTTCTGGGGCTATGGGGGCCTGAGGCATGTCAAGATGCCTTTATTTTAGAGAGAGAGAGAGCATGCACAAGCAGGAGGGGCAGGGAGAGGGAGAGAGAATTTCAAGCAGCCCCCCCACCCCGTTGAGCGCAGAGCCTGACACGAGGCTCGATCTCACGACCCTGAGATCATGACCTGAGCTGAAACCAAGAGTTGGATGCCCAACCAACTGAGCCACCCAGGCGTCCCCACCCTGTGACTTTAAAGGCCAGACCAACCATGCCAGCAGCCAGCCAGCAGTCCATCACCTCATGGCATTGGGTGTTGTGTGGCAAGGGTGTCCATCCAGGCCAATATTCACCCAGCAAGTGTGAGCTGATGCAATATATGTCCATGTTAAGATCGGCCTGGGAAAAACGGTGTCAGGAAAGAAAACATGCCCCCCAACATCAGTTCAGGCCTTCCTGCACTACCGCATCACGGTCCTGGGGCAGTTGTAACACATGACCACAAACCGGAGGCTGAAAAACAGGAAAAATCGATTCTCTCCCAGTTGTAGAAGCCAGAAGTTGAAGATGAAGGGGTCAGCAGAGGGTTTCCCAGGAGGGTCTGGGGGAGATTGTGTCCTTGCCTCTCTTCTAGATGTTGGTGGCTGCCAGCATCCTTGGCTCAGGGCTCTGTAACCCCATTCTGTGCCTCTGTCATCCTGAGGTCTCCTCCCCTGTGTCTGTGTGTCTCAAATCTCCCTCTTTCCTTTTATGAGCATTCCCATCATTGGATTTGGGGCTCACCCTAAATCCAAGATGATCTCATCCCAAGATCCTTAATCACATCTGCAGAGACCCTATTTCCAAACAAGGTCACCTTCACAGGTGCTGGGCTTTGGGACATGGACAACCTTCTGGGGTCCACCATTTGCCCCACTATACCACCAAGAAATTCTGCCCATTGGGTCTCATCACACACATCCTGCCTCTCCCTTTGGTACAGGGGTATTTTAAGGTTGGCTGTGGGATGATGAGAAGCACTGATACCACGAAGCACACAGCCCTATGCAGGGCCACCTGCCCACCGCAGACACCTGCCTTGGGGCCTCTCACTGCACACCTACACACCAGATGGCACATGATACCCAGGTCACAGCCTTCACCCCGGCCAATGCCAGATGGGCTGGCAGGGGCTTACACGTGAGACACAGACAGAAAATCTGCTGTGCTGGCTCTGGAGCTAAATCTGAAAGCTTCCACCGCACGTGAGTATGCCCCCACTCCTTCCTTCTTGCTCTGAACTTTGCTTATTCCAGCACCCAGGGAGGATGTCTCCATCCGTGAGCAGGGGAGGGCTCAGCAGCAGGAAATCCTGACATGTGTCCCTCTTCCTGGGCTTCCGGCCTCATAACTGGAATGTTTTGAGGTTCAGGAGTGGCATTACACAGTCAGTGATAGCGGCCTGGGCCCTGCCCTTGGTGCAACCGCTGGCTGAGGCCTCCCCCAGTTTAAATAGGACGAGTCCTGGGTTGCCCCTGCTGGGAAGGGCCTTGTCTTGTGCTGACTTAGCCAACAAGGAGAGGCCCGGGGCCACTTGCGAGATGAGGACATCCCACCCTCACCCCCACCCTCACCCCACCCTCACCACATCCCAGGAACATACAAGTCTAGCCCCCAGAAGTCCAACAGCCACCAGGCACCTCCAGCTACCAGGTGCAAGTGCTCTTGGGATGTGTAATGAGTTCCCCATAGTTACTTGGAGACACTTTTTTTTTAAGTGATTTCTACGCCCAACATGGGGCTTGAACTCATGACCCTGAGAGCAAGAGTCACATGCTCTGCCAACTGAGTCAGCCAAGCGCCTTACTGAGGGACACTTTTGAAGTTGTCCCAGAGGGGCAGCCTCAGGTTAGGGATGCGAGGCTGACCAAGTACACTTGGGGCGGGGTGCTCTGGCTCTGAGGGTGTCCCCAGAGCATGGGGGGGTCGTTCAGTTGGCAGCAGGAGGGCTTGTCCCAGCAGCCCCCCCTTGCTACATGTGGGTGCATACCTGCTCTCTTCTGTCTTCCCGTGCCCACTGCAGACAAGTAGGAGGACAGTGTGAGAGCCAGACCTGGGCTTGAAATTCAGAGCCTGAACTTCTGCCTGCGTACCCCACACCCAGCCCAGGTAGGGGGGGCTGCCTCAAAGGCAAGAGGGCCAGGAATGGGGCCTGGATACTGGGTTTAGGGACTGGGCAAGGGGGTTATACTCCAATTAACATTAAATTTAAATAATTAGGATTTGATTTATTGAAGTTACAAATTCAAAACTTAACTTTTTAACCTGTTAAGTTCAATTTCATGAACTTTGTTATTCCCTTTATAAGCCTAGCAGATTTATAGTTATTTTTCAGGGACCTCTCAAAATATTTGGTCCTATCTACAAACTCAGTGCATTAAGCATTTTCAACATTTCAAACTGAATTTATAAATTCAATTCTCTCACTTCCTTTTTAAGTGGTTTGGCTTGTCTGAATTGACAACTAAATTTTGGGTGCTTCAAGAATTTATGTATTCGGGGCTCCTGGGTGTCTCAGTCAGTAAAGCATCTGCCTTTGGCTCAGGTCATGATCCCAGGGTCCTGGGATCGAGCCCCCATCAGGCTCGCTGCTCAGTGGGGTGCCTGCTTCTCCCTCTCCCTCTGCCTGCCTCTCTGCCTACTTGGGCTCTCTCTCTCTCTCTCTCTGTCAAATAAATAAATACTTTTAAAAAAAGGATTCATATATTCGATAGGTTAAAATTTTGAATGTGGTGAACGCCAAGTTGTCTCAAATGTTCCTGAAACATGAAAGGCCAAATGTGTTCAGGATTCACTTATTATGTAGGCGCTAACACTCTGGTTTTGATTCTCTTAGACTATTCTATGCGTCACTCTAAACCTTACTGTGGCTGAAAGTTGTGTACCCATTTGAAGAAGTCAGTTTTCTATCCAGGTTCTAGGGCCTCTTGGCATCCACCAGCAGGGAGCCTGACACCCCAGAACCCTGCCCAGTGGAGGTCTTGCACTGTCCCTCCTTCCTGCCTGCTTTTGGGTTTCGGGCAATGCTGGCTCAGAGTGAATCCCAAGTGGACTTTGCCGTTCTTCAGCTCTGAAGACCTCTGAACTCAACAGTTCATTTAGTCACTGAATGATGACTGAAAGACTTTCTCACTAGACCTTTGATACTGCTGGGGTCTCCTTAGCATTCCCAGGACTGAGCAGCTACCTGGGCCCCTAGCAGAGCTGATTGGGATCCTCTCCAGAGCTCTGCCTGACCTAGGGTCACTACCCCAGAGTATTGATTTTTAAGTGATTTCTACACCCGACATGGGGCTTGAACTCATGACCCTGAGAGCAAGAGTCACATGCTCTGCCAACTGAGTCAGCCAAGCGCCTTACTGAGGGACACTTCTGAAGTTGTCCCAGAGGGGCAGCCTCAGGTTAGGGATGCGAGGCTGACCAAGTACACTTGGGGCGGGGTGCCAGGAACACAGAGCTGCCACTGACAGTTGGCACATAATGTGCCTCAGCACACACAGCAGGCTCCAGCCCTCTCTGGGAAGACTGTGGAGGGTCAGCTGGCAGGAAATATGGGGAAGAGAAAGAAGGAAATATGACTAGGAGGAGAGAGAACGAAGGTCAGTTCAGAAAGAAGCGTCTCAATCAGCAGAAATGGGGAAACAAGACGGGCAGGGCGTCCTGGGGCTGGAGGGGCAGAGCTGGGGTGGGGACGGTTGTGTGGTTTTCTGCAGGAAACTGCTGGGAACAGATAGGGATGGGCGGGGGGTGTCTGTCAGCTTGTATCCAGTGTAAAATGCCTTGCGATGAAAATCGCTGGCCACGTTGTGTTCAGTCCCAGCGGTGCCCAGTCCTCTTGCCTGCGCTGAGATGCAGGGGTTCTGTTTGCCTCTGGGGGGGTGCTCCAGCTTGTGAGAGCTGTAGTTTGGTGCACAGACCCTGGAGGCAGGACAGAGCCCAGGGTCTCGGCTACGCGCAGAGGTTTTCGATGTCCAGGGGCCACACGGACGCTGCCTGAGGCGGAGGACTGAACCGCGCTCACTCGGTACTGTGGAGGATGTCGGGGAGGGCCAGGGTGGAGGGTGGCCACCAGAGGGGAAGAAGGGGGCCGGGAGAGGCGGCTCCCGATGGTCCCCGTGGGGTCACCTCGCGGCGTGGCTGAGGCGCCAGCCTCCCAGGGAGAGATACCCCCCGCTCTCTGCCCTGCGCCAGCCCCTGCCTCTACCGCGGTCCCTTCCCCCGGCCCCGCCCCTTGCCCCGACCGGGGCCTCGCCCCCGGCCCCCGCCCTCTGTCCCCCGTCCGGCACGGAGCCGGCCCCCCGACCCCGCCCCCAGCCCCGCCTCACACCGGCCCCTGCCCCTGCCCTGCCCCGCCCTCCGGCCCCTGCCCTGGCCCTGTCCCGGGCCCCCTGCCCTCTGTCCCCCGCCCCGAGTCCGGCACTGGAGCCGGCCCCTGTCCTGCCCCGCCCCAGGCTTCGGCCCCGCCCCTACCCCAGCGTGCCGTGCGCGGCGGCGGCGAGCCAGCGTTCTGGGGCGGGACTTCCGGCGGCGCCCGCTAGCGTCTTCCGGCCGCGCGCGAGGGTGGTCCGGCCGGCCTCTGGGACATGAAGGTGAGCCCCGCGGTGGCCGGCCGGGGTGGTGTCCGCGTCCGGCGTCTCGACTCCTGCTCCTCCTCCTCTTCGCACGGCCTCAGTTCCGCGCGGCGAAGTGGGCTCGCGGGGGACGCGTGTGAGAGCAGGAGGCGCGGCGAGAGGGAGCGCGGGTGTGAGAGATGGAGTGGTGTGAGTGCGGGTGTCAGCGTGGGGG